>NC_139348.1:132738151-132960651 GCF_055883805.1 Amblyomma maculatum
ACCTCCGTTCGGAAATATGCGCCGCTTTTCACGCCGATCCTCAGTGTGCCCACGCCGGAGTGTTGAAAACTTACACTCGTGTTCGCCTCTGCTATTACTGGCGGGGTATGTACCGCTTCGTGCGTCATTACGTCCACGCATGCCAGGATTGCCAACGTCGCAAAAACCCTCCACACCACTCCACCGTTCCGCCCTTGCCCTGCCCTAGCCGGCCATTTGACCGTGTGGGTATTGATCTTTACGGGCCATTACCAGTCACTCCAGCTGGTAACCGTTGAGTTATCGTGGCTGTTGACCTCCTTACCCGCTACGCAGAAACATCCTCTTTACCTTCTGCGTCGACGCCAGACGCTGCATCCTTTGTCCTGCACCATCTCGTTTTGCTCCACGGTGCACCTAACGAATTGCTCAGTGACCGTTGCCGTGACGGTAGCATGGTAGGCCGCGAGGCCAGAGTGGGTTTTGAACAAACCACGAGCTTGCTTGCAGAGCTGTTGGAAAAAGAAACCTTTGTAGTTTATGAACAAGCGCATCTTTCATTTGGAAGTTGTTTATGAAAGTAATTTGAGCATACCATAGAAATCCGCAGTTATTGTTAATACAGATATCGATTTTTTCTTGGGAAGTTTGTACTGTTTAGCGATTAACGTTTCTGCTATCGTCAAATACAATCCTTATTGGTTTTCTGCGGCAATTCTCACTACTCGATGCCAGCGAAAGACTAACTTTATGACGAGGATTTTTCTTCGGCACGGAAGATTGAACCAGTACCTTCGATATTTATACGATTATCTTGCCTCGCCAAGGTACTGCGTTTGTAGCTTTATTTTCTCACCTTACCACTTTCTTTTCTGTCCATTAGGATAAAAAATGCTGAATAACGTTGATTTGAAGGTTGAATATTCAATTGTTTCCACATAAATAAAATTCATGTCCAGAAATCAGGGCTCGTTATCCTATGGAACTAAGAGAAGGTCAGTAAAAAATTTATTGTAATCACTGAATCACTGCTTTGTGCGGAAAGTGAGTTTTAGCATAGCAACCTCGTTAAAAGAGACAATACGGCCTTATTCACGAAATTCCCGATTCCATGTTAACTGCTGCACTTGCGTACTCCACAACTTACGTACTTACTAAACTAATGTACTGTTTGGATTTAGCAAACAGAGCCCAGTAAGGCCCATCTACTAAATGCAAACTAATGTCTTTTTCTTGTCCTCAACATCCCTATCGCGTTTATTATTCAGTTTCAAATACACACGTTGAGTTAACACAATCATATAAATACCTAGGAGTAACCGTTTGTTTCGATCTATAATGACACGATTATATTAGAACATCACTACAGCATCAGCAAAACACCAGATTTCCTTTAACGCCACCTTCGCTTTGCTCCACCTCAGGTAAAATTGATCGCATATAAATCGCTTGTAACATGGAAAATTGAATACGCATCTATTGTCTGGAGCACAAATTAAGCATATATAAACACTGCGTGGGAATATGTTCAAAATCGTGACACCCGGTTCATTCATTCTTCATACTTGTATGACATCTGTGTTTCAATATTCATCTTGTTTAGCGCAAAAGGACAGGATATAAAGTAAGAAGACACTGTATAACAGGAAGGCCATGCATCTTGTTGACCATTGCCTCGCTTGCACCAATTGTAGATCTTGTTTCCGTAGGGTTACGGTTCTAGGCAGAAGTATGCAAAAAACCTCCCGTGAAACTTTGGAGGCATTCATTATAAGAAAAGCGGGTCAAGATTTCGTTAGTGACACCTCACTTGCTCTGTACAATGCAGAGATGAAATTCCTTTCGCGCCACGTGTAACCACTTTCTGCGTGCTGTAAGATTAGTTGCTAGGCTGTGCGTGCAGGCCAGTGAATACATATATGCGTATTTTAGGCTTCAATAAATCAGCTGTGAGTGGCGCCTGTGGTGTACGTGTCTTCTTACTGTATGTCCTGTCCTTTTGCGCTAAACAAGATGAATTTTGAGACTGATCACAAACTAGCCCAACAAGTAACGCCAGTGCTTCGGCACTAAAAGCAAAATCCAGATTGCCACTACTTTCTTTTCGTCGCCGTATTGCTTGCCTCACTCTTTTTCACAAGTTTTTTGTTCACCTCTGAAACAGGCACCATATATCAAAGGTGTAGCGCGCATACCTCACCGTACAATTCACCCACTTCAAGTTGCATGCCCACATTTCCACACCTACCCTCTTTTCTTCTTCGCTCTTTTTTCCAGCAGCTACAGACTCGAACGGCCTTCCCTACGACATCGTAGTCATCGCATCGTCTCTGCTCTTGAAGAACGTGTAATCTGAATTGTTAATCATGCTGTTTCAATTTTAAACTTATCCCCACCCCTTATGTAACACCTCCTGAAATTGGGGTCTTTACGGAATAAAATTAGTTGGGGCTTAGCTTTAGTTAAGCTCGGTAGGTTTCGAAAGCAATTTTAGCATGGCTTTTGGTTTGTGGGGTTTAACGTCCCAAAGCAACTCAGGCTATGAGAGACGCCGTAGTGGAGGACTTCGGAAATTTCGACCCCCTGGGGTTCTTTAACGTGCACTGACATCGCACAGCACACGGGCGCCTTGCTTTTCGCCTCCATCGAAGATAATAGCATGGCTAATAACACGTCGACAAAGAGTCTTCACTGTTCAAAGCGTCCATTACATTCCATTCGGAGACATCACCGGTCGAGGATGATTCAAGAGAAGCGCGACGCGCTCGTCTAGCTGCATCTTGAGCGCGCCTTCGAGCGAGACGCTGTTCCCGTTCTTCATCGGTCTCTGTAGCCCGCTGTCGTTTCCTGGCTTCATCAATACGGTGTGACTGTTCTTTCTGTTTATCAGGATGCATAGCGAGTGCCTCCGCTGAGCAAGTGCGAGCATTTATATACCCATCGTTTTCCTCCCCACCTCTCAACTGCGAGAGAAGAGGTGACAGCAGCGCCTCCACTCGGTAACAGCGCGGTTCCAGCTGTAGCGCCGTGCCTACCGACCGCCGCAACCCGACGACTCGACTTGGTAGCCCATCTTTCGCAGCTGGTATGACGTCACAGCCATCTGGGGTCATTAAAGGTCAAACGTGCCTACCGATCATGGCTACGCGAAGGGCTGAAAATGGGAGTAGTATTGCTTCGCAATAAAAACTGAACTAACTGAACTGAACATAACGCTTTTGGCACAATCTTTAAGGCAACTACTTGGCCACCATTTCATATTTAGTGCGACCTTCAAAAGTGGCTATCTCAAAATCTCCTTTTCAGTGAGACCACTCTGTCACGCTGGAGTGGCATAGGATGCAAGCAGGCTAGCTGTGGCTGCAGAATTCGCGTTCGCTAGAACACGTGTTCTAGCGAACGCGAATTCTGGAATGTTGTGAAAGAGTGCGATAGTTCAACTTTTACCCAGGTTGTTGCGTCATTACTCTTCGCAGAAAACGATCAATTTGAGTACTGTAGACTCAACTCTTTCGCAGTCAGTCTTGAGTCAACATATGGGAAATGCACGTCGTATTCGTGCCCGTTGTCAATCAGAAGCCCTTCAAAGCATCCTCATTAGGAACCGTGAGCGCAGAGAGTCGCTTCAAATATTTTTACGAGAAACACAACGTGCAGAGATGACGCTCTCTTAATTCGAGCACCTTGCGTAGCATTTGCTCAAAAGTAGGAGATTTTGGCTGTGCGATCTTCCGCATTTTTTGCCGAAACAATAAAATGGCTACAAGCGCTCAGTGTTAGGATTAACGAGGGTTGTGCTTTCAAATTCAGCATATTAAAATATGCATAGCGTAGCGTAGTTTACCTATGCACCCAGGTTCTTCCTTTAGCGATGCGCACTGACTAAGTACCTGTAAAAATGTGGTCTTAAAACCAAAGAAACGCGAATTCCTCAGACATGCCACATAGAGCCCAGTGCACTGAAAAGTCCACTTCTTGGTGTGGCTTGCAAAGCTTGTACATTTGACTACACGACCGCGTTGGTGAGTAGCGTAGGGCGGGAGCTTTTTTTGAGTGCTGCAGCGTTGCTTCCACACAAGCGCACATCGGCATTAACGAGAGCTTGGAGCGATGTAGTTCAAACGTGGAGCTCCTGATGCCTTAGGGAGTGGAGCGTGGAACCTCATTAGGGAGCCTGGTGAGCGTTGCGTAAGCTTACTCTGGCTCATCGCAAACATTTCGCAGCCTTATGCCTCACGCCGGTGACATAGGTTTAATAAAAAAGAAATATTTTTGCAGTGTCGAAGTTTGGAGGGGCATGATTGGCGTCAGAAGGACAGCCGACATTTGCACAGAGAGAGAAAAAAAAGAGGAACTTTTTAATCCTGCCGGTTCTTCAGCATTTGAGCCTGATTTTTCTTTTCCTTTAGTTTTTACTTGACATCGAAAACTACGGAGATCAAATGAGTCGTGCCTCGGATTCAGTTCTACCTGAAATTTCTATGCTAATGATTTGTGTCTTCCTAACGAACAGAGAAAACAGAGCGCACTAAAGGCTGTCTCATTCGTACAGGTACTCTGAGAACTTAAAAATTTCTCCTGCACTACAAGTATTCCCCATGATTACATTACTTTCTAATTTGAAATTTGGGCGCAGCTCATTAGCTGTTTTACCTTTTCGATAGATTTAGGCAATGATTTCGAGCAAGATGCGTATGTACAATTACAGAAAACTTCCTAAACTTTTTACACGTATTCCTTCATAAAACACTCCACTAACAGTTCTTGGCTGTCATTGAAGAAACTTTTGATCGGAGAAACGAAGAGAGCAATTGAGTTATCCGGAGGTTGCTGGAGGCAGCGCGTGGGCTCATAAGAACGTTGCGCGATGAACAGATAGCAGCGACTGACTGATGCCGCTGACGCCGCTAGCGAGTGAAGCGAGTGAGAACGGGATGAACGCACCGTGATCCACTGATAGCGAGCCGGCGTTTCGGCAACCGGAAAGAACCCTCGCCGGTACGCAGGAAGAGGGGGGATCCCTTCCTCTTCTTTCTGCATGGCGGCGACGGTGTTCTACGCAGTCACGTTGTCTTGACTCGTTAGCGGAAGTCAGCGGCATCAGTCAGTCGCTGCCTCCGGCGACCCCCCCCCCCCCCCCCTTCCTTTCCTCGTGTTTTCCGATTGCTGCGCGTGCTCTTGCCCCCATCGTTCGCTGCTGAGTGGACCCCCCCCCCCCCTTTTCCAGCGAGGCTCTGGTTGCCGAAGCGCCGGCTCGAACTGGGGGGATGAAAGGGGGTGGAGCTGCTTACGAGGCCGATGCGGCCGACGCTGACGCCGACGCGAAAACCAGGAACGGGCGCCAAAGTGCTGCGTTCCAAAATGACCACCGGCAGAGTATGTTCGTTGACAGTCTATCGGGCTATATATTACCCCAATAATGCAATAAGGTACCCCGAGAAGGCGCGTTTTTGCGGGCTACAAGCGGTGTGCTGGATGTGTCACTCTACACCATATTGTATCCCCTCAGTGTAAAATGGTGAGCCAACATTATATGCTCCAGTAGTCACATCAAGTTTGGTGTTTCTTGTACTCAATTTGCAGGTCGGTTCTGAAGTCGGGGTAGGCTGTTCGTGCAGTACTGACGGCTTCAGTGACGTAGTGTTTGGTATATAGTTACCTCGCTTCTTCGTAGCGGTTCTCTGTTATTTCGCTATGAGCCACCCCCCCCCCCTCGCCCCCCCCCCACCCCGACCGATTGCTTTATTCAGGCTCCCGACGCGGACTAGGAAACCTTTTTTGCGCAGTCGCTAGATAGTTGAGGCGTAACAAGAATAAATCAATGAGTGTCGCGGCGTGTGAAGAAATCATTCGATGGCCCAGGTTCAGTGTTATGTAGGATTGAGATGGTGTACGAGATGCTTGGCGAATATTTCACGGCTCTATAGACCGTGTAGTCATTGTAGTATTCAGTAGAGTCCTAGTTAATACCTTGCGCCTAGAAACCTCGAGGCCAATGCGGGCTAGTGTAAATGAAATGATGCGAATTGAGAAGCATTATACAACTACAGATCTTTACCGCATGAATTTTTCACAGTGTGCAGTTCCACTTTCCCTGAACAGAAGCCTGGAAGCTTTCTTTCGCCTTTTGCGATTGGGAACAACATTTAAATAGCCAATAAGTCTGCGACAAACCCGTACACAACAAAAATGGACAATCGTAGGGTTGCAGTCACCTCACGAAAACAGTGGCATTCTTGGTAAGCAAAAATTGTTGCTTGATTTGTGAGAAGTTAGATTCCTTACTTGCCTTACTAACTGCTCTTTTCATTTAAGTTGATACTGCCGACAACAATACCTCGACGTTTTACACAAAAGATGGGTTACACTAATGAAATGCGTGGTCTATTCTAAAACCACTCCCAAATTGCAATCTGTTGCTTAAATGTCGCAAAGCAACATATGCGCAGCGTGACGCCTGAATTTATTGAGTTTTTTGTCTTAAAAGAACCTTTTAGGAAGAGAAATGGTTGCAACCGTGAGGAAAGGGCGTTACAGTCAGGTGACGTGAAAAACAAAGCCTAACCATAGAATTTATTAGTGAAGCCAGAAAATGAACCCGTGTAGCATCCTGCATATACCTGCAATGTATCACACAGCTAATAAAAACCTTCATATATGCGGCTACATTAACTAGTACAGTCATCAGCACAGCTGCCTATAATGGTTTAAAGGCATGTTTTTGACTGCACGGCGACGCCTACTGAAAACATCTTGCATAAGATTATGTACCGGTACACTTTTGATACTGCCTTCACCTCTATCACCGCGTTCTCCGCGGAAGCCAATTAGCACTCAAGGCCCCGCAAGCCACCGGGCCAAATTAGAGCAACACGCCTTCGGGCGCTCTGCCACGAATATTTACATGCGGGACACTTCAGGACACCCACTGCATGGAGAAGGCCTCACCCATATTTCTCCAATTAACCCGGTCCTGTGCTAGCTGTATTCTGCTCAAGCTTATTCTGGCCAAAAGTGAACGCTCGAGAGACGAAGGGTGATTAAACGATGCTGGCGTATTCACCAAGGAAGCAAGTACTGCGGGTAGAAGTTTCCAAGTGAAAATTACTTTGGCAGGGCAAGTAGAGGCATATTATTTCCGTCTTGGCTATGTGGTCTGCTTCGCCTTCACCGGGGATCGTTGGAAACTGGCTGCTGACTGGTGCACCATTTTGCTATTGTTGTGGTGCACGCTTACAGTCTACCCGAAACCGGGTATTATTGGTAAGCATCACCTTAGAAGCCGAAAGAACATAGAGTTAATATGCCGACTCTAGAGGGAAAGCTGCCCACTCAGCCCATGCGTTGGAATGGTGAACGCATGAACGTCGCCATCATCAAACAGCTTAATGAGCAATGAGTAAGATTTGTAAAAAGGAGTAATTAATCACTGACATCCACTCAAGCACCGCCATACGGCTACAAAGGTGTACCTGTAGATTTCCTTTGTAGTCGTATGGCTGAGCTAGGGTGGATGTCAACGAGTAAATATTGCAAATCTACTTAACTTTAGCGGATTATACTAAATGTTCGACCCTGAGCAAGGTTTCAACCTGGTAGGGTGGGTTGTGGGAAAATGGTGCCGTACATTGTAGCTGTCGGCTGCTGTAAACCTCGGCAAAAACGTCGTGTCTGGAGTAGTTCCGATGCTGTGCTGTGTCACGTACTTACTGTAACTTCACATAGGTGTTATGCTTGTTCTGTGTTGTTATCGTAAGGACAGCTATTCCCACCGACTGTAAGCGCTTCGCATTCATTTCGTCCGTGGAGCGCACACAAATCCAGTCTGTTCCCGAGTGCCTGGCAAAACGCCCGCAATTTGGTTTGACACAAGGAGATGAGCAAAATATAGAAAAAAAAAGATGAGGATTGCCACAGCAGTGGCCCTACTTGGCTTATCCTGGATGGCCAACTCTGCATACAGCAAGTCTCAAAGGGTGCTCGGCTGTGTGTTTCCTATTCACTTTATTTTCCCTGTGTTCTTTCACAAATGACGGTTCAGAATGCTGCGAGAAGAGCAGCGTGTTTTGGTAGGAGACGGTGGTTAGTTTGTCGCGTTGAAAGATTTGTCCAGATTTGTCCAAAAAGGTTTCCTTCGCTTGGTATCATTTCCCTGTGGGAGGTTTTCTTTCGCATGCATTGCCGTCTGTACTCCCAGCATAGCTCTCGTCGTGGAAGCTAAAACCTGTCTTGAAATTTGCAAATGAAATTGCATTGTGGCGCATTTACTCACGCGTTCACAAGGCAATATGCCGGACAGTTTTGGAGCTTTTGCCTTGCATATACCGCACGCAAATTTCTTCGAGTTTTATGAGTGCGGAAGCGGCTTTTTTCTCTAAACGGCTTTTTATTTTAAGTGCTTGAATCTTGCAACTGCAAGGTGAATTGACACTCGAAAACTAAAATTTCACACCGAAATTCCCTCGAGCGTCTGCTCCTGAACGTGGCTCACAATCGTCTGATATCAACTGCTCATGCCCAAAAAATGCCTAAAATGCGCTTTAAACGTCAAAAATCTTTAAAGATTTTATAAAGATATAAGCCACCAGCCATAGTTTTAAGTATCCTGATCAGACCTTGCTTATTTTTGATTTAGCGAGAAAACTGTGCTGGTCGCAGTGATGAGTTTGAGATAGCGGTCAAGATGCCGGCGCCCTAGTGGCAAACCTCTTTTACGATTCAGTTTTACTCGCTGCCGAACAATGCCTTTCAGTGACTGTACCTGGCCATAGTACGATGAAATCGGTGCTTTCACTTGGTCGTGAAGGTGTGCGCGTGTTGCTTACGGTATTTGTTCTGCTACTTGAATATGTGACTTCATCAAATTCTTTCAGACGCCTTTTAGACTGCATGATTTTATGAAGTAACATAGAGAATTGTCGTAAACGCGTGGACCAAAGTGTTATTGGCTGAACGGGCTTTGATACTAGTAAAAGACAACTCTATTTGCACACTATCAACACCTTTTATGAATAAAATCCTCAGTGGGGGGGACATCGGTGGTTAGGCTTTTACTATCCTCAATAATACATCGTTGTGAGCGTTTAGAGGATTTTAGGCACACCCAATACTTCTCTTGTTCAATTATGTTCTTGTGTGATCACATGTAACACTAGCTTAAGCAATTCCAAAAAGAAATACCCCCATGACATTTTTGGGAGCATTCCCTGTGGTTGATATTTGGTATTTTTAGTACATATATAACAACACTGTTTACTTCTTGAGACTGAAACTAGCAATAGAGGGATTAATTTAGTACGCCTTATACGAAGTCAGCAAAAAAAAAAGCTGGTTAAAAATTAAAACTGTATTCTTGCTATGACATCCTGATTATCCTATTAGACAGCCTTGACAAGTGAGATTTCATACCTTCATGAGAGCTAGATGATCTAAACCGAACGTGCGTGTACATATGCGTAGCACTTTTGTTTTCTGTTATACAACACACTTGTGTTAAATGTGTGTACCATACTGAAGGGCTTGGAGATTTGTGAAATTATTGTTTATAAATTTGCTAGAAATTCAGTGCTATAAATTCAAAGTGAAATAACAATATCCTTTATACCACTGTAAAAAGGCTAGCAGTGGCTCCGTTTCTAGTTTACGTTCTATGGTTTCTATAGTTTTATAGTTCTATAGTTGATTAAAAAAAATATTGGAAACGTATATTTCCCAAAAAAGTGGATATTTCACTTTAAAACGTAATAGTGAATTCTAATGCTTTCTTATTAATCACGCGTTGATATTCATTTGCATATAGCTATGCTTTCTAACCCCTTCATGGATCACTGCCTTGTCGTGGCGGAGGGGCTTGCGAAACTCGATGAAGTCGTGAGCTCTGCTGTGTAGAGCCACCCAAGATAGACAGGTCACGGCAGAGAGTTCTGACAAAATGTGATTCACTGGAGAAGGTAATGGCAACCCACTCCAGTATTTCCTGCCAAGAAAACCCTATGGCCAGTCACAATACCATTAATGATATGGCGCCGGAAGATGAGCCCCCCAGGTTGGAAGGCGTCCCACATGTTACTGGGGATGAACAAAGGGCGATTCCTAGTAGCTCCAGGACGAATGAAGCGGCTGGGCTAAAGCCAAAAGGACGCTCAGTTGTGGATGTGTCGGGAAGCGACCGGAAAGTCCGATGTTGCAAGGAAATATATTGTTAAGGTTTATTTACAGAATGGCTCTGCGCCTTAGCCTGATGTGCTAACCAACAGATGGTGAGCTTCCTCTTCTTCCACTTCTATCCCGGAGAGCCTCTTTTTGCACTTTGTTCTCTTCTGTTCGCATGCCTAACATTTCCCCCTTCGCAGACGAAGCCCCTGGGCTGTCAGTCAGAGTCCCGAGCGAGAGTGGCAGCGCTTCATTCTTGCGACATGAACTACCTGTGTTTTCCGAGAGGGGCGACCTTGGGAACATTGGCGAGACACGACGTAGTTCAACTCATTGATGCGTTTGAGCACAATAAATGGGCCTGTGTAGTGCGACAACAGCTTCTGGGACAAACCACGCTTGCGGAGAGGTGTCCAGAGCCACACTAAGTCGCCGGGAAGATAGGAGACATCCTGATGCCGACGATCGCAGCGCTGCTTAGAGCGGTCCTGCGAGGCCAGAGTGCGTAATCGGGCGACCCGACGAGCCTCTTCAGCGCAGCAGAGGGTGCTCGAAACAGACGGCTCGGTGTCGAGCGAGAACGGCAAAATGGTGTCAAGAGAACGTCGAGGCGGACGGGCGTAGAGGAGGAAAAATGGACTATAGGAAGTTGTCTCATGCTTCGAGGTGTTATAGGCGTAAGTAATGAAAGGAAGCACGTCATCCCAGTTCTTGTGCCGCGAGTCAACATACATCGCAAGCATGTTCGTCAGTGTCCGGTTTGTACGTTCGACGAGGCCATTTGTCTGGGGATGGTACGACGTAGAGTGACGCAACTGGCAAGTACAATAGCGCAGAAGCTGTTCCACAACATCTGCCGTAAACTGGCGGCCTCGGTCACTGATAATTACACGAGGAGGCCCATGACGGAGGACGACAGCGTGAAGAAGAAAGAACGAGACGTCAGCGGCGGTGGCGGAAGGGATGGCGGCAGTTTCACAGTAACGCGTGAGATGGTCAACGCACACGATGACCCAGCGATTGCCTTTGGACGAGCGGGGAAACGGGCCTATGAGGTCAACACCCACTTGCTCATATGGTGTGGTCGGTGGTGTCACCGGATGTAAGTGGCCCGGCGGAGAAGTGGTGGGCAGCTTGAACCGCTGGCACGGCACACAGGAGTTCACATAACGCTGAGTCGTTCGACGCATATTTGGCCAGTAGAAACGTTCCTTATTGCGCGTAAGAGTCCTGGCAAACCCCAAGTGCCCAGCTGTAACGTCATCGTGCATAGAGTGTAGAACAGAGGAGTAGAGGCTAGCCGGAACGACTAGCAGAAAGCGTGCACCGCCAGACGAGTAATTTTTTCGATACAGCAAACCATCGCGAATGCAGAAAGGGTTCGCAGATGCCGGATCACGAGCTTTTTCAAAAAGTGATACCAAGTCTTGATCTTTTCGTTGTTCTCGCTGGAAAGTGGCAAGATCCGGAAATTGTACGGAAACGGCGGCAAGATAGTCGTCAAAGTTGTCATCGCAGAGGGTAGTTGCGAGAGGCAGCCGCGAGAGGCAGTCAGCGTCAGCGTGTTGGCGGCCACTTTTGTAAGACACTGTGAAGGTGAACTCTTGAAGGCGTAATGCCCAGCGGGCCAGCCGACCGCAGGGGTCGCGTAGATTCACCAGCCAGCAAAGCGAATGATGGTCGGTGATTACTGTAAAGGAACGTCCATAAAGGTACGAGCGAAACCGCTGTACGCCAAAAACGACGGCAAGGCACTCTTGCTCCGTCACGGTATAGTTGCGTTCAGACTTGCTAAGGGTGCGACTTGCGTAAGCGACAACGTGTTGGTTTCCGCCATGCCGTTGTATGAGCACAGCATCCACGCCGATGCCACTTGCGTCAGTGTGGAGTTCAGTGGGAGCTGTCGGGCTGAAATGACGCAGTATGGGCCGTGAGGTAAGAAGAAACTTGAGCTGGCGAAACGCCGAATCACATTCAGGAGTCCATTTGAAAGGAATATCCTTCTGCAAGAGGCATGTGAGGGGGTAGGCTACTTCAGCAAACTTAGGAATGAAGCGTCGAAAGTAAGAGCAAAGTCCCAGGAAGCTCCTGAGTTCTTTCACAGACTTGGGCTCTTTGACGCAACTGACAGCTTCAATCTTCTGTGGGTCAGGCCTAACACCGTCTTTGTCAACCAAATGCCCAAGCACAACGATCTGTCGTTCACCGAAGCGGCACTTCTTAGAGTTCAGCACAAGACCCGCTTCCTCCATGCAGTTAAGGACCACAGCTAAACGGCTGTTATGCTCGGCGAAGGTCCTCCCGAAGATCACTACGTCATCTAGGTAACACATGCAAATTTGCCACTTCAGTCCACGCAAAAGAGTGTCCATAAATCTTTCAAAGGTAGCCGGAGCGTTGCATAGGCCGAAAGGCATCACGTTAAATTCATACAACCCATAGGGAGTCACGAATGCCGTCTTCTCCTTGTCTTTCGGATGCATCGGTATCTGCCAATATCCGGACCGTAAATCAACAGATGAAAAGTAGGAAGCTGAATGGAGGCAGTCAATGGCATCATCAACACGCGGGAGCGGGTAAACATCCTTCTTGGTGACAGTATTGAGGCGGCGATAGTCGACACAAATCGCCAGGTGCCATCTTTCTTTTTCACGAGAATCACAGGGGCGGCCCATGGGCTAGATGATTCCTGAATGATTCCTCTTTGCATCGTATCACGGACCTGTTCGTCAATTATCTTACGTTCTGAAGGTGATACACGGTATGATGTCTGTCTAATCGGGTGTGCAGATCCAGTGTCGATCATGTGATGGGTGCGGGAAGGCGGAATCGGTGGTGGCTGATCTCGAGCAAAGTCGAACACGTCCGCATGTTTCATAAGAACCTCCATCAATATTCGGCGATCGTTGGTGGGTAGCGATTGATTTATCATGGACTGAAACTGGGAATCAGCATGATCTGGACGTCTAGTTGAACGAGCAACGCCATCACTGAACGTGGCGATATGCATAGAAAGGCGTTCTTCAAAGTCGGCGAGTTTCAAACCACGCGGCAATACGGCAGGTTCATTGGTATGGTTGACAGTCCAGAGCGTGGCACGGCCCTCGTTCACTCGAACAACGCTGCGGGGTACCAACACACTCTTTTTAGCACCGGAAAGGGAAGCGGGTTCCACCAGAGCGTCGAAGGCATTGGGAACCGTGCCCGAAGACACAACTGGGACGAAGATGGCGGACATCGCCGGAACGACGGCATCCTCGAAGACAGAAAACACTTGGACAGCCCGCGGCGAGTCGTCTATGAGGGCCGATCGAAGGCTGGGGCTTATTGATATCTCGCCACTGTTGAAGTCGAGAGTTGCGCCACACTGCTGTAAAAAGTCAACTCCTAGAATAACGTCGTGCGTAGAGCGAGGGAGCACCGTAAATTCAGTTCTAAACTCGTGTCCAGCCATCGCTACATTTACATAACAAATACCAAGTGGAACCAATGATTCTCCCCCTACACCTCGAAATATGACAGTTCTATCCCAACCAAACATAATTTTGCGGCCGAGACGGTTCTTAAAATCTAAGCTCATCACGGAAACTGCAGCACCCGTATCCACTAAGGCCATAACACAAACACCACCCACTAACACTTCCAAGCGGTTCTTCAACATAACGACCGGTAGAGGAATTGGCAATATCGATGACCTGGCGACCGCACCTCCATCGGCCGCACACGCTAGTTTCCCGGTGGCGGAGAAGAACGGCGGGGAGAAGGCGATTGTCGGGAGCGGCGGGCAGGAGGTGTCAGGTTGCGATCAGAAACTGGTGAGTCGTTGCGTGGTGGGACGTAACGGTAGGAGCCCGAAGGAGGAGGATAGGTCGGGTCACGGACTTCTGGACTCACGGTAGAACGGCGATTCCACCATTGGCGCTGGTAGCGTGGTGGCGGGTTCCGGCGGCGGCAGAATCTGGATAGCAAATAGCAACATGGAATCTAAGATCTATGACGCAAGGTAAACTGGATGTCGTCAAGCGAGAAATGGAGAGATTGAACATTGATATCTTGGGTATCAGCGAACTCAAGTGGACCGGAATGAGAGAATTGAACTCCGGCGACCATTATGTCTTTTATTGTGGGCACGAATCCAAGAGAAGGAATGCGGTCGCTCTCATAGTAAACAGAAGAATGGGCAAAGCAGTGCTAGGGTACAACCCCAAAAACGACCGAATGATTTCACTTCGGATCCAAGGTCACCCTTTCAACATAACAGTTATCCAAGTCTATGCACCGACCACTACTGCCGAAAAAGCTGACATTGAGAGATTTTATGCGGACCTACAATGCCTTTTAGACCGCACCCCATCATCAGACGTCGTTTTTCTCATAGGAGATTGGAATGCTAAGGTCGGCAGTGAAGAAATATCCGGAATTATAGGCAAGCTCGGTCTTGGCGAACCAAATGAAGCTGGGCAGAGGCTAGTAGAGTTTTGTCAAGAAAACAACCTGACCATAGCAAATACTCATTTTCAACAGCACAAGAGGCGCCTGTACACATGGACTTCACCGGAAGACCTGTACAGGAATCAGATCGATTATATTCTTTGGCGGCAGAGATGAAGAAGCGCTATACAAGCAGTAAAAACAAGGCCTGGGGCCGAATGTGGCACCGATCATCAGCTTCTTGTTGCCAAAATTAAGCTTCGATTGAGGAAAACGCAGAAAACTAGAAGGCCTTTCAGATATGATCTGGATCAAATTCCATTAGAATATGCTGTGGAAGTGAGGAATCGATTTCAAGAATTAGATCTAGAAGACAGAGAGCCCGAAGAGATGTGGACCGATGTTCGTGATATAATACAAGAAGTTGCTACTAAGGTAGTTCCAAAGCAAAAGAAATGCAAGAAAGCAAACTGGTTATCTGTAGAGGTTTTGGAAATAGCTGAGGATAGGAGGATACCAAAAGTTATGGGGGAAAGAGAAAGATACAAGGTTCTCAATGCGGATTTTCAGAAAATAGCAAGGAGAGATAAGAATGCCTTCCTGAACATACAGTGCCAAGCAGTTGAGGACAACAGCCAATTAAGGAACACAAGAGCTCTGTATAAGACAATCAAATATATCAAAGGAAGCTTCTGTGCTAAGCTGGGCGTGATAAAGGACAAACGAGGCAAGGACCTCACTGAAGTCTAAGAGATAAAGAAGAGGTGGCAGGAATACACAGAAGAACTGTACAAGAAGGACCCGAAAGAGCAAACCCAACATAAGAGAGTTGTGATTACTGATCTCGAGCCGGGCATCCTGAAGAGTGAAGTTGAATGGGCCTTAGCCAGCCTTGCTAAGAATAAAGCTAGCGGAATTGATGGCATTCCAGCTGAGTTGCTTCAAAACCTCAACCATGACGCTGTTAACATTCTGCATACATTATGTCAGAAGTTTTGGACAACCCTGCAGTGGCCACAGGATTGGAGGAGGTCAGTCTACATCCCCATCCCAAAGAAAGGCAGTGCCAAAGATTGTTCCAACTACCGCACGATCGCGCTTATTTCGCATGCTAGCAAGGTGATGTTAAAAATCCTGCAAGGTAGGCTGCAGCAGTATGTGGATCGGGAGCTTCCGGACGTGCAAGCTGGGTTTCGCAAGGGCAGAGGAACTAGAGACCAAATTGCCAACCTTCGCTGGATCATGGAAAAAGCAGAGAGTTCCAGAAACCCATCTACTTCTGCTTTATTGATTATGCACAAGCGTTTGACTGCGTAGATCACAGCAGATTGTGGCAAGCTCTCCAAGAGATGGGAGTTACAATTCACCTCATCTGTCTCCTCAGGAACCTGTATGAAGGGCAAGAGGCCACAGTCAGAACTGGGCATGGTCTTACTGATTGGTTTCCGATCGAGAAAGGAGTGAGGCAAGGCTGCATACTGTCGCCCTGCCTATTTAACCTATATGCAGAGTGCATCATGAGGAAGGCCGGTCTGGACGAGTCTTCAGCTGGAGTGAAGATTGCTGGAAAACGTATCAACAACCTTAGATATGCGGATGATACCACTTTAATGGCAGAAAGTGAAGTGGAACTCAAGAGACTTCTGATGCGCGTACAAGATGAGAGTGAGAAGTTTGGGCTTAAACTGAACATTAAAAAGACAAAGATCATGGCGTCTTGCCCAATCAAGTCCTGGAGCATCAATGGACAAGAAGTGGAAGCTGTGACAGATTTTCTCTTCTTGGGCTCCAAGATTACCTCGGAAGGAGACTGCAGCCATGAAATTAGGAGACCCCTGCTTCTGGGAAAGAAAGCAATGGTTAGCCTTGACCGCCTAGTAAAGAGCAGAGACATTAGTCTGCCAAACAAGATCCGTATAACTTGTGCTATGGTCTTTCCAGTTGTGATGTATGGATGCGAGAGTTGGACTGTGAAAAAGGCTGACCGCCGAAGAATTGACGCATTTGAATTGTGGTGCTGGCGAAGACTCTTGAGAGTTCCTTGGACTACCAGAAGATCAAATCAGTCGATACTGTCGACCATAAACCCTGACTGCTCATCGGAGGGTCAAATTTTAAAGTTAAAGCTCAGCTACTTTGGTCATCTGATGAGAAGAGAGGAGTCGCTGGAGAAAGATTTGACGTTGGGAAAGGTTGAGGGTCGCCGGAGATGGGGTAGGCAGCCAACGCGATGGTTAGATGGCATCGTCGAGGCACTGCAGATGAAGTTATTTGATGTTAGGAAGATGGTGAAAGACCGGAAAGCGTGGCGTGACATGGTCCATAGGGTCACGAAGAGTCGGACACGACTGAACGACTGAACTGATTGAATTGATGCTTTCTAAGTGCCTTTGTGATGGTGGTGATTTCGCACTTCTACCTGCGCAAGTAACACTCTGCCATCGGTCGTCATAATGTTTACCAAACTGAGGGAAGTTTTAAATGGCAACAGAAGTAAACAAATAGCAGAAAACATACGTAATATTTATTTGCATAACTTAGCACTCACTCATTATACAGGACCGTAGCGCCTTCAAAGCTCCCCTAAGTTATCACTTGTACAATTGTTGATCAGGAATTCACCACCTGGCTCCTTTTTCCCGCTAAACCTCGACAGCACATCACGTGCTAGCCCTTTAGTATATTCATACTTCACCCGTCCTCCCGTCTTAGTAAGCTTTATGAGGTTCAGTTAAATTCCTCATGAGGTCTTCGAGCAATGAGATTAGACTATCCACGTTGTTAAGGTTCTTGTGCTAAACATTGCCAGGGTCAGTTTCCAATGACAGCCGATCCGGAACAAGATATTCTTAGCAGCCTCGCTGCGTCACACTCATGATCGTTGCCTTTGGTCTACTACTTCGCAGCCACAGGTGACTGAGGGGTGACTATTTATTGGAGTATTGACATAGGAGGTGGTAGCCAACTAACTACACACTGGAGGCCAAATCCTGTTTCGTTGACAGAGTGCGTTCCAGGCTATGGTCACCAGGGACCAAAACCATTCTGCTTTGTCATTTCAAGTGTTGAACTTCAAAACTAAATTCTTGATATCCTTGATTAGTGTCGAAAGCATGGCTGTCGAACAAAGAAGACAAAATCGAAACCTTAACAGTTTATATCCCACCTCCTCAGAACTTCAGCAGTGAGCCTGACTTCCAAGCCCCAGAACTCCATTCAACCCTAAAATAGTTCACAAGAGCTTACCCGGAGCCGGTTTTCACGCAAAAGCAGCAAAAAAAAAAAAAAAAAAAACACTACCTCGGGAAAGCCGCGGAGCCCAAGTACACATGTGTGCCTTGTTTCCGAGAAGCCGTGAGACCGGTCGAAACCTTGCGGATTACCGGCAAGGAGAAAAGGCTAGGCCTTGCGTCATTCTATTGGCCCAATGCTTTCTTGTGAAGACGGAGCTTTCACACAGGAAGAAACAAGAAAGCTTCTTCTAAAAATAGTTTCTAGGGCGTAGATAAAAGGAGCTCTCTGCTACACCGATCGTCCCACAAAGCATCAAGCTGCCTCTGATTGCTGCTGTGCTGCTGCGATGATTGTATTTTATGTACGTTTATATAATTTCAGGCCAATTTCCTCTCAATCTGACACTTGGAGAAAAACTTGTGCGTTGTCTTTTAACAACATCATAACAAAATGTTTCTTCTGAAGGGCCGTTAATTCGCAAACCTAACTTCTTTATTACTTGTGAGTAGCAGAGGTGCTGCAACGCGTTATCACATTGTATAAAAAAAAGTTTTTTGCTACGTTTCGAGATTCTACTGACTTTTTTTCTTAAAAATGTAACAAATTCCTTAAGATCAAACTACATTCCTTTTCAAGCCATACCTCAATTACAAATAAAGAGTGTCTGCTCGGTGCACGTTTCAATCATTTGGTTCAGGCTCATTCTAGTTCAGTCATTTGTAGTTAAATGTATTTTATTTTTGAAGTCTGAAAGAATACAGTCTGGGGAAGTTCAAGAGGTAAAAGAGGTTCATCGTATTCTTTTGATATCAGCATATCATCCTTAAAATCACAGTCAAACCTACATATCCTTGCTCATCGTCGCTACATTGCTAGTTTATGTTTGTTTCACAAGTTTTTTACTCCGAGCTACGACAGGAACCTTGCATCTGCGCACCCCCACCCCGTATCTCCCTCCGCACCGGCCTCGCGCCCGCACCACTACATTTTCTTCATCATTCTTCCCCCGGACTGCCAACGACTGGAACGGCCTTTCCCAAGAAGTTGCTGCTATCACATGTCTTGCTATCTTTATCTTGCTATCTTGTATCACATGCTATCTTTATTTCTTGAACGAATCACACGTGTACTTGCGCAGTGAAAATCTTGCATTTGTATAACTTACTTACACATATATGTTACCTATTCTGTTTTTCATTTCTGTGCGCCCCACCCCTTATGCAATACCCTCTAATGAGGGTCTTTAAGGTATTAAAGTGAAGTGAAGTGAAGTGGAGTTTCAGGCAACTTGGCTGTATCCCAAGAGCCTCTCATGGGCGACAGAAAGAACATGAACTAGACGAAGCTAATGGTAGAAGTGATAAAACCAGTATAGTCACATTATCAGTAGATTGCAGGAGCACGTTTACAAGTATGTATATGTGTCCAATTAAACAATCCAAAGTAAGTGCGAACACATTCAGTTTCAAGAATACCAAACGGAGAAAATGGAAACAGACAAAAATTCTGTGCACAACAGTGGTTACAAAACTTGACCGAGGCACATGCAAGGTAGCTGTCTGATCAAAAATTCGTTTTGAGTTCGTCTGAACTTTCATTATCCAAACAAGTTGGGTACCAGAGGTTTTAAATACTTCGGAAATAGTGGACAAGCGAGAGATTGCCTTTGATGGTGATGATAAATCTGAAGAACTTGTTAACAAATCCTTAAGGCAAAATGAGGTATACATTCGTCACACACACACACACACACACACACACACACACACACACACACACACACACACACACACACACACACACACACACACACACACACACACACACACACACACACACACACACACACACACACACACACACACACACACACACACACACACACACACACACACACACACACACACACACACACACACACACACACACACACACACACACACACACACACACACACACACACACACACACACACACACACACACACACACACACACACACACACACACACACACACACACACACACACACACACACACACACACACACACACACACACACACACACACACACACACACACACACACACACACACACACACACACACACACACACACACACACACACACACACACACACACACACACACACACACACACACACACACACACACACACACACACACACACACACACACACACACACACACACACACACACACACACACACACACACACACACACACACACACACACACACACACACACACACACACACACACACACACACACACACACACACACACACACACACACACACACACACACACACACACACACACACACACACACACACACATTATTATAAAGTAGACTGACACACGCTTAAAAACATAACAAGGTTTTACTGTTTCGACTGGGGACCAGTCTTCATCAGAGTGGCATTTTACAGATCAGGATCAGTTTTATAGGGTTTTGAGGGAGGCAGCTACAGTGCGCCTGAGTTAGACACCAAAGGGAAAATAAACACTAAAAATTAAAAATAAAAAAGACAGACAAGAGATTCAAAAAAGCACATGGCAGCTACAGGAGGCAGCTACAGTGCGCGTGAGTTAAAACTCATTGAGTTAAAACTGTCGACAAAATAAACTGTGAAAACGAACAGTTGCGTCTGTCGTAACGCTCTACTTTATTCAGTAAACTGGCCCATTGAAACCCACAGGATATATATGGAAAATTTATTTTTCTGTACAGTGGAAAGCAAATCATGTCTGTAAGAACCATAATTTTAGAAATAGAGCAAATTATTTTCTGAAGTAGAACCTGTATTCGACGCTTTATGAATGCACAGTAAACGCTCAGAGAAGTTCATCTCTAGACAGTTGCTGTACACACATTGCGAATTTAAGTTGCAACTGTTTTTCAAAGTTCTCTCGGGCATATTTTGTTTCTTGCAAATGCATCGGTTATGATAATGAAGAGTACTTAATGATGTATGCCCCGCAGGCAAGTGCATTGCTTTAGCATGCCTCAAAGTTGCTCAAAGAGCCAATTTTACTCATTGTTGTGATCCGATGTCGACGAACAAAGCCGGATGCTCTCTAATTAATGCAATTATTATATGTCATCGTAGAGAAATGCGAAGAACATAGCATAAGGCTAACTAATAGGGCACTCGGGCTTCCATGTTCAGTCATGTGTGTCCATACACACATATGTACGTAGGGCCTCCTGGTGTGGTCCCCCAGCAGCTTGACTGCTGTCGCTCTAAGAGAAGAGTATCCTTTGTCGCACCAGTTGTTGGCACCGAGTTCAGGCTCTCAAATTCACATCATATATGTAAACTTTATTTGCAAAAAGCAGCAGATTACTAATAATCCATTACTAAAAATATAAGTGCATTGTATGTAACTATAATTTTTAGAAACGTAACAAATTCATGCCAAATTCAAAGACTATATAATGAGTTATAAGTAGTGAGTTTCTTGTAAGCTGTATGTACAAGTTTAATTAGGAACAAGCAAGGCGAGATGAATGGTATGCGCCTCCTGATTTTTTATAACAGCTTGTGCGACCGTAGAAATACATTCTCATTTCTCCAGTTCTCTCATTACAATAGAGGAGTGCTTAGGTTTCAACACTACCAGCGTTAAACTTTTCAATATAGTTGAGAGGGCAACATCAAAGAGGAAGCGTAAACCCTAGCAAATTGAAATGTTTCTAGCGATGTGTTTTAGAAAATTGGTTCCACACACACAAAAAAATACAGTAATTAAAAACGCCCGTCTCCGAGGCTTGTGGCTCATCGGCCACAACATGCAACAGCTATTCATGAATGATGTCGATAATTAACGTTCACCCCGATGACAAAGCTACTTGGAACGTATGAATTTGTTATCGAGTTTTAAACCGATTCCGCAGATTGCGAAGCGTAACTCAGATATTTCCAGAGTATACACAGGCAGTGCAAGCAGGCAAGCAGGGCATAAAGCTTGTGCAAGCATGCGGGTTAATGTTCTCCGGCGGATGAGATGAAACCGGTGAACAACATAAAAAAAAGGAAGGCATGCGGGCTGTTCCAGAACAGGCTCGTCCAATATATACTCTGCTCCGATCTTGTTTGAAAGCAAATACTCCTTCTTCTTTCTTTAAGAATCGCCAGCTACTCTCACAGTGTAGCTGTGCAAAGCAGAAAATTTTCTCGCACATATTGAAAGACTGCGAAAAATACTGACATAGTTAACTAGAAGAATTGATATCAGTTCCTGTTACGGGAGGAGTGTTTCAAAGTTTTGCAGACTAAGGTCGACAAACATGCAACATTTATGAAAACATCAGTTAACAAAAGAAGCAGTACCGTCGTGGTAATCAAATAGAGTTTTTATCTACTAAATTCCTTACTGTGATGTTTGATCTAAAATTGGCGTACAGATGTCTCTCGTAGTTATATAGGGAACAGGCGCGAAAGGTCTTACTTGTTTGCGTGGTGCAAATTACAAATATTCCCAGCCAAAACGAGGAAACATGCGTACCAGCTAAACTGAAGAATCATAGGGCTATCATAGGAGAGTGTTATGGGTGATGGCCGTCCGGCAAGCACATGGACAGCAGATGGTTTTCAAGCGAGCACCTCATTTGTATGGAAGTGCCTTGCACTCTTTAGTTCGGTTGGTTGAGCTATGTAGCTGTGCTCATAGTGAGTAGCTTCACGTACTCATCCTTGGTACCAATAGCGGGTCATGTGGCGGACACACATTGAGCAGGGAGGAAAAGCAAGCTGAGCCCGAATAATGATTCATATTAGCTCCTTTGCCATGGTGCAAGACATCATTGTGGCGAGCACAGCCTTTTCTAGCTAATCAAGGATGAGTGAAGGTTTGAAATATTAATGTCAAAAACGGCGGTAGGTAATAAAGCTATTCGATGATTTTAAAAAAAAAATTTGTCAACCTTTCAAAATGTATTTTTCACCTTTAGACACTAATTGAGGCATTAAGCGTTAATATAAGACGACTGTGAAAAATGCCGCAGTGGAAGCTCCCTTACAATTTTGGTTTCATATTTGTGCTCCCGCGCGTAGTTTTAGATTGCAGTTACAAGGTGAAGTTATTCAAATTGAGATGCAGTTTTCAAGGAAGAGATGCTTGCACTCTCAAGCTTTCCGGTGCCATCTTCACGCGTTGTATGCAATGAAAAAGCTGTGAAAGGGTCAGGCATATCGCTTCAACTGTGAACAAACGGGACACTGTGTAATAGATTAGCAATTTTCAGCACAGGTTTTACTTTTCACGACGAGAACTATGAAATAGCTACAGAGTGCAAGACGTGTAAAAGGAATTCTGTCTGTCCCCCAACTCTATTTAAAGGCAAATGACAGTAAGCGAACTGAACAAGTTCATATATAGGTTTTCCCAGAAGAATAAGAAGAAGCTAAATATGTGGCTGAGCGCTATGAAATTACCACTGTCTCGAGATCAGAGGAAGCTAATTTGCCCTCATCATTTTGAATAGTAATGTATTATAGCGGCCACACTATGAAAACTCTGAAACTTGACCCAATGGGAAGCATTTCTGCATTGCTAAAAAGTTAATAGGTAGCTACTAAAATCAAAATGAAATGCAATAAACTTAAAGACGTAAACAAATATAGCTTTCATGTCTCGAACGCTAAACCGTGGTTCTCCGAGATGCTTCAAGGCGGTCTAAGTCTTGCTTTCGACTGATACATGATGAAAGCCGATGCGAAATCGTCGGCCGCAAAAATTACTGAAAAGTGTACATGCATGCCCCTACAGGGGGAAAGTAAAATGTCAGCCTACCGACAATACGCTATATACACGCCTTTTGTAACATCTACCTACCCTTTGAAAATTATCGAAAATATGGTTTCAGTTGCGTATATGTTGCCTGTTGCACGGCCAGAGAAATAGTAGTTTCGCAAGACGTTAATGAGTTGTAACGTAACCAGACTGCTTATCATGGCGGCGCACACCCGTTGCATGCTTCAACACATGGGCTGAATTCGCAGCTTTGCCTTAGATCAAACCTAATAGCTCTACGGCTTGAGGCTACTGGCCGCTATTTGAGTTCTTCCGCTTTTCGCAGTGCGGTGCCGCTCATATGGTACCTTCCTTCAGAGATGTAGAATTCAGACATGAAAGTTAGCCGATGGGGTACAGCATGAAAAGAGAGTAAGGAGAGAAAGTGGGGTCGTTCAGATTGGCAGCATCCGCCGGCAGTTTCTAGAGCACAATTCTTTTAACAGTACCGAAACAAAAAAACGTTCATCCAAAAACGCTAAACGGTTCATCAGCAGTGTGTAAGGCGAGGTTCAGTGACAACTGCTAAGGCATTTTCTTCTCTTTTTATATTGACGGAATGGATTCGAGAGCGACTAGCATGTATGCTTAGGTAAAGCTCCATCTTAGGTGACATTATTCGCAAAACCCGCCATTCAGTGATCGTGCCATTTTCTCTCCTCTCAGCCTGTCCTCCACCCTCCTTTCAAGTAAACAACTATCGGGAGTTCTCCTTGTGGGAACCATTCTCTGGTCCTTCCACGCTAGCCGTTCTATTCATGAATGTTACTCATCTCTCTCCCTTCCACAACAACCACTCCCCAGGCGGTTCCTGCGACAATCATTCTCCTGTTGCGCCTTTTACCGCACACGTCATACGTGCCTTCTTGTAAGGTAACCTGCCTCCGCATCATTCCCGGGTAACTACAGTCCGGTCACACATTTCTCACTACACCCGCTTTATGCCACAGCAATTATTCTTCGGGGGATTATCGTGACTGCCACGCTCAGATCCTCACTCCATCGTATTCTCTATGGTCGCCTCCCTCCACACTGCCGGAAAAACAAACACCTTCAGCGTACACTTCCTCATCGGACACACCTCCTGCTTTCGTGATAAGTCCAATTCGCTGTGACGTCCACAACTTCGAGAAGCGCACCCCTCAAAACTACTACCTCACTACTACTTAGTGGTGGTAATACTGCACTACCCAGTCAAACTGCAGATATTTTGTGAGAACTAAATGCCTAGGCAGGCCTTGACAGGCAACTTGTTGCGACAACCGAAAGTTGCCAGATAAGGCAAAGCTTCATCCATGCTTCGTCTTCTCAGGAGCAGATGGACGATTATTATGAAAATGTACAAATGAAGATGACGTTCGCTCACAGAGCTTGCACTCTTCCCTCTTCCGAACTCAAGCAACCACCCTTGTCGCTGGTGGTAGGTGAAGGTCGACGGGTAAAGTGTTTGAAACGTGACACGACCATGATCTCGGTGCCGCTACAGTCACGGACAGTGCAAGGACAGGTGCAAGGACAGTCACGAACAGGCGAGGTAGGTGCAATGAGATATAGTTCACAGGTGAAGTTTGTTTAGAACCATGTCCGGGCCAATAAAGCGGCTGACAAGCCTTTTACATAGACTGGGGGTCCCAGTCGGTGTCCAAAGCAATACTTCGTCGCCAGCGCAAAAATACTCTTAGCGCTGGGTCGAATCATACGTGCTTTTCTTGGAAGCTTGAGTGGCTTCAGGTTGAAGGCTGACAAGCTTACCGCAGTGGGTGATACAAGAAACGAATTGTTCGTGGGAAGGTGCGGTAGACGGTGTGGAAGCTGAGGAGAAAGATGCTTTAAGTGAGAAGGTAAGGGGACAGCCATAAACTAGAAAAAACGGAGAGTGAGTGGTGTTTCTTTGAGCGGCAATTTTGTAGACAAACGTAACAAAAGAAAGTAGAGAGTCCCAGTTGTTGGGACGGGGGTGAATGTAGGTGGACAGCACATATCAGATATGCTGTGATCAAAGCGTTCTGTGAGGCCATTGATCTGAGGTTGGTAAGCGAACCTAGTTTTGTGCACCGTGCCCGAAGCATGAAGCACTGCGGCGAGTACGGAGGAGAGGAATTACTTGCCATGATCGCTGAGGAAGAGGCGACGGGCGCCGTGGTGAAGAAGTATGGTGTGGAGAAAGAAGTTGGCGATTTCAGAAGTGGTTTCGGAAGAAAAAACTGTGGTTTCAGCGTATCGGAATAGGTGGGCAATAGCAGTAACGATCCAGTGGTTGCCGGCTGGAGTTAAAGATAGGGTCCATACGAGTCGATGACTCCGAAAGTCGTGAAAGGAAATAAGGTTAGAGGAGACCGGCAGGAGGTGACGTACGCCATTTGCATCATTGGTAAGGGATGAAAGAGGCGACGTTCTCAATATAGAATTTGAGAGGCTGGGCCAGAAGAAACGGCTCTTAATGCGGTCGTAGGTTTTCTGACAGCCAAGGTGATCAACGTCGGGATCGCCGTGAAAAGCTTGCAGAATTTGAGGGCGCAGGGAATAGAGAATTACGGCAGCCCAGGTTGCTGACTCGCCGACAACGCGCGATAAGTGTAGGTCTTGGTCGGAAGCTACACGCGAGTGTCTAGCTTAATTTTGGAAGCGGCCGGATGCGCACCAACAGTGCCAAAGATTTTTCGGATCTGAGAGGTGAATTGGGACCAGTCAGGAATCGAGTGTTCATAATTGAGGAACCACGTCTTAGCCAGGTCACGTAGACAAAATGAGACATTGATTAGATTCATAAAAGCGTTGCAGCAGTTAAAAGCACTGACGCTATCGTACTGTTGTAGCCAATAGTCCATGTCACAACGGCGGAGACCGGCAAGGAAGGAGGATCACACCGATGGGTGCTGACTGACCAAGTAAGCTGGCTCAAGGGCTGAGGAGCAAGTGCGGCAGGGGATGGTAGGTGCATAGAGGAAGCATGGGGGGCATCCGTAGAATGCACATTGGTAGCGACAGGCGCCGGAACGGTAGTCAGAGCACAGGGATGCGACTTGGCTTGCGCCATGACGGTTGATGAGCCGCCAATCATACGACCCAAACGAAGCTCCAGCGGGTGGCGCGTAGAGGACGCTGGTATCAACAGAGACCTCCGCCTCTTGTTAGAGAGAAGGAAGCACCAGCAGGTTTACCATTTTCTTTCCAGATAAGCCGAAGCAGCAGCTATAAACTAGACACGCTTCGTCTTCTTCTCGGGATCAGATGACCTATGATGATAATTATGAACCTATAAACATGACGTTCACTCAGTGCTTATATTAATTTTCTTGCACGTAAAGTGATTTACTTTTAATACAGACAATACAGCGAGTTTGAAAATATTTGAAAAACAAAAACAAGAACTTGTTCGTTTTATAGACGCAATAATAAGAAGCATATTATGCTCTATTATACAGCATACAGTGCAGAGAAGAACCTTCCCTTAAGGACAAATAACAAAGTAGAAATCGAAAGAAGAGGCGTCTAGAAACGCAATCGTTACGGTGAATTTGTTATTGCAGGCTCGAAGCGAATAATAATAAAAGTAACGTTGAAACTGAATACCCCTCTTCGCAAATGGCAAACCGAGACATATATGGCTATGGTAACAGCGCATGGCAATAACTGAAATTGTTCCTGCCAGAAAAACGGAGAGTGAGTGGACGATAAGAAACGATAATGATACAGCCGAAATATGTGTGCAATGTACCTGGGTACTTGAAAGCAACGAAATGGATATCCTGCATTATGGCGCTCTCCTACAGCATGCAACGTGAGTGTCCTGCGCGATTCAATATCAGAATGGCTCAAGCGTATACAATGTCGACAACATGTTGAAGCCGTCACTAAAGCCGTACACAGAAAGATGCTTTTCCTCCTAGGTAGTCCTTCTGCAATGAAGCAAGCTTTCCGGTAAACAATTTCTTTCTTTCTTTCTTTCTTTCTTTCTTTCTTTCTTTCTTTCTTTCTTTCTTTCTTTCTTTCTTTCTTTCTTTCTTTCTTTCTTTCTTTCTTTCTTTCTTTCTTTCTTTCTTTCTTTCTTTATTTCTTTCTTTATTTCTTTCTTTCTTTCTTTCTTTCTTTCTTTCTTTCTTTCTTTCTTTCTTTCTTTTCACACCCATCTTACGTCAAAACGAAGTGGTGGAAAAAAAGAAAATACTTTTTAAACTCCGTTTGACAGATACATATTTGTTACTGCTTCACGGCAGGTTCCAAAGTCGTCTTTTCCTTTCGACGCGGGTTCCCGGCTTAGAGAGGAAAAAGGGGGAGAAGGATGGTCCACAATGGAGGACGCAGAGGAGGAAAGCTTGTTCCCGCTCTAAGCCGGGAACAAGCTAAGAAAAACAGCGCAGGCATTCTGCATGCTATCTCCCCCGTACACAGACACTGCAAACTTGGACATAAAGCTTTCTCTCCTCTCGGGTCTGTTAGTGATCGGGTGGCCGGCGCGTACGTGTGGATGTGCTCGACCTAATGGTTTCCTTACTTTACCCGTACTGTCTGAAGAGACATTCGCCGCTTCTCTACTTTCTATAGGGTCGAGCTTTCGTATTGGAGGGCGTCGGAGTAGTATTCCGCAGGGATATCCCAAGCCAGACTATGATGATTCACTGAAGTGCTGCAGGCTTGGTTGGGGCTGTTTGCAGCATTGCCTTTATAAGGCGGAGTTAGTTGAGAGTTAAGTTTGTGCAAGCCAGGACACCTTCCTGAAGATTCTACTTCTAGCGCCCATGCTTTCCTCCGTGGAAATGAAATAGCACGCGAGCACATGTGACTTGCGTATTTCCCTGCAGCATGGAAGGTCATCTTGGTTCTGTTTGTTTAAAACGAAGGCTCTGGAAGAACTCTCTTTTTTTATCTTCAAAAAAGAATACAGCTCGTGCACGTTATATCGTGCTCGTATTTCTGTTATAGCTCTCAGCACGTGCTCAGTTGAATCTATTTATGCTCGTTAAGGTCGTCCAGGAACTCCACCTTTACCATGGTGATGCAGTGCTCATCTTTATTATTGGCAAGTTTACGTTGGTCAGCCTTTGGAAACTTGATCCAGATGTGCGCAGCATGCTCTTCGACTGATCCTGCGCTAAATATATACCATTCACGTGTATTTATGTACAGGAGATTTCATGATGTAATGCCTTTATAATCTTCTCGAAGATCCGGTCGTTTGACTTAATGGAGGCCCTTCAGTGTATTCATGACAAGCTATTGAGATCTTTGTTCTGCTGGTTCGCTTGCTGTACATCAAGGGTGGTAGTCCCGTTCATCAAAAAACCTGTCATCGGCATTGCGAGCAAGAAAGCACGAGCATTGCGCTGCAGGTGGTAGCTGGCTTGGCCGAGCACTGGTTGTTGGACATGGTGTTACCAGATGTTACATTTGGCAAGAGCTGCAAACTCGGGCCTTTGCTTTCATATGGAAGGAGGATACCAGAATCAGTCTGCCAGGATCATTGCATTCTGAGTTAGATACGTCACTCTCGTCCCTTAGGCGCGTTCATCGGCATGTTTAAAGCGGGGATTTATAAGTCAGATGGCAGCCTACGTTATCGCGTCATACCCTTAAAACAGGAGCTTAAACATCTCCCATATACTTTTTTCTTCCGTTTGTGGGCCTGATATAAAGTCATCGTTTTCTTTCGACGGGTGTACGCGGTGGAAAATGAAAAAAGGAGGGGGTAGGACAATACTCCTCGCGAGACAGAAGAGAAAATGCGTTCATTTTGATGGGTGAGGTCATTCTCGGAATGCGGAAAAAGGCGTTCGTATTCGGCCCGTCCATCCTTCGTATACAAGCATGACAGAACAGCTCGATGTACCATGCTCATGATCAAACGAACCTTATCTATGGGTGGGTCCGACCCGATATAGCTAGACATCTTGTACGTTCAATACCTCAATCTAGCATACTGTACTAAGCTGAGTTCCACGTCACAAAACGACAGTGGGTAGAATCAGAATCAATAAATAGAAATATAACGAGCACCTTTATCGCTGTAAGCCCTAGGTTCGGGCGGTTCATTTTCAAATGTTTCGGCGTGATCGCCGGAGAAAGCGGCAGAAATGGAAAGGCCGAGAAACATCTAGTAACAAGCGCGGTCGATTAGGCTATCATGGCCGCACGCTGCGCCTCCTCACCTCCATAACACAGGCGAGAAGGCACGGTGCCTTGGGCATGAATCCCGCCGAACGGAGCTGGTCCTCCTAACTTCGTGTCCTTGAGAAGGCCCCACGTGCAGACAACTTCCAGAGAATTTCAGGTGCCACTAGTGAGCCGAAGGAGAGGAGCATAGCTCTCAAGAGGTGCGGTGTTCGTACTGTCGCCCAACACTCCTTACCCAGTCTGGAAGTTTCGTCGCGGTTATTTAGGACCGTACCACGTGGCGATCGCCGGTTCTAAAGTAAGCTCTGACTGCGGTAGCAGGCAGAGCCCGCCTAAGCAAAGTCGTGATAACAGAGCTATGAGCTCAAACGTGATCATGCTAGCTCTCTGAGCTGTGCTTAGTCTTCAGTCAGCCTCTTTCGTCATGTAGTCGCCTCTCTGTTTTAATAGCTTCTGTACTTTGTGGTATTATTGTTCATAAAGTTATTTCGTCTGTTAAAGCAAGCTCTCCGTTCTTCGTCTCACCCTGTGCATAAACTATACATCGCCCGCAAAATTGAGAAGCATCTCAGAAAGGGGAGGAAGGAAAGAACATGACTAACCTGATTTTACTATGGGGCCCAGTCAAAACATACGCACAGAAAAGTTTCTCTTCTCCCGACAGAATTTCTGTTTTTTGAGACGAAACGAAACCTGTTGTGACAACAAGACCTTCGGTGGCGGCATCAAGATTTTCTATATTTACCGAAGAAAAATCCTGCAGGACTGCACGCAACAAGAAAATACTACAGAAAAAAACTACCGTACAACAGAAAGATACAACAGAACTACAGAAAGATCTGACGTTTACGACAGAAGTACAGAATATTTTGTCTCATTTTTGTTACCATTCTGCAGTTTTTTTCGACAGGATTTCTCTAAAGCATACGCTCGTCCGTATACTTAATGCGTATATTGAGTTGAAAACTGTTGAAAATTACTTAACACCGAGAAGAAACAAGAAATTTAAAGAGAAAGTAATTGCGCCTGTTGCAGCGGTATAAAATGAGGCAACAGCCCAGACAAAAATTATAATAGACCATCCTTCTTGAGCATACATGGCAATGACACCTAAAAATACTGCTAAACTCAGTCGTAAAATGTGGCAAAAAACACGTCCACTGGTTGATATATGCCCTAGAATATGTCTAGAGTATACAGACGCATCGGTCATTCAAAGGGGTTGACGAATGGCAAACTACCAGCACTATACATGCTGAGTTATTCACACATCGGGAGTAAATACCGGACCAGCCGGAATGACTGGTAATTAAGCTTTACGCTACCCGTGATGCGATGGAGACTATAAATACCATGCTGTCTATAAGGGAAGCTTACATTTACCCATTTACAACGACTTTCTAGCGGCTAATAAACAATCAAGAGAGTTATAAAACCTTAATTATTGCTTAGGAGATACATGCTCTAAATAACAATTTCAAACGTATTTAGATACATTGGATTCAAGAAAACGTTCAGAATATTGATAGACGCTGTTACGTACCAGCCCCTAACGCGAGTACCTCACCCAGAAGCCTCCCATTCGATCCCCGCTCCGTTATCCAAATCTAAAGAAAAGTGCACGTGCCCTGATTTCTTCCTGCACTCCCGTCTCCCACCCTTCTCCCCTCGTAACCTAATGATAATGGAGCCGGTTTCCCTTGCAAGAATCAAGGCTGGGGCGGACCTTACTCCGTAGGTGAGATATCGATGGAGCACTCAAGAAGATGCATTGCCAGGCACATGCCCTAAGTGTCCAAGGCCAGACTCCGAGTTGGACCTTCGTCTCCTTTTATGGTCGTGCAAAGGGATGTAGACATTAAGAACAATAGTAAAACAAGATATTGGACTGTGGGTTACAGAGGAGGAAGACCTGTACTTGTGGCTAATGGACAACAATAAGAGCCGGAGGCTGCTCCGGCTTCTTGAACACAATAGTCTACACGACATACTTTAAGTTAAAGACCGCTGCATTCTATGCAACATGACAAATCTTCGAATAAAAAAACAACGCTGTCTGTCTGTCTGTCTGTCTGTCTGTCTGTCTGTCTGTCTGTCTGTCTGTCTGTCTGTCTGTCTGTCTGTCTGTCTGTCTGTCTGTCTGTCTGTCTGTCTGTCTGTCTGTCTGTCTGTCTGTCTGTCTGTCTGTCTGTCTGTCTGTCTGTCTGTCTGTCTGTCTGTCTGTCTGTCTGTCTGTGTCTGTCTGTGTGTAGTTTTTCCCCAATTTTTTCTTCTTCCCTACTCCTTTTCGTTCCTTCTTTATTTTGTTGTTTCTTTCTTCGATATGGTTCAACTGCACAAAAATCTCGTGCAGATGGCATTCTTTACTCCTGACAATTTGAATGTATTTACTTGTAGTGTTGAAAACTCTAGCTTCGGCTATTGCGCCTGTTCCTCTGCTCAGATATGTCTGCGTTGGCTACGGCGCCTACCTGCATACGCTTACAATCAGTTCAATCGTTTCGTACAAGTACTGAGAGGCTGAAGGGTAAGAAGCAGAGTCGCTCGCATACTTCCCAGCATCCTAGCTGTTGATTTTAAGGGTCATGCATTACCTTTTGTATAGGCATGATGCCAGATGATGAAGTCCCAGTTTAGCAGGGCAACTCTGACGAATGTTGACAAGAGAATTGAGCCTCACAATTCAGCGTTAAGCATAGGAACATAATGCGCATTCGACTAATGTTGTGCTGGAACCACAAAAAGAAGTAGAAAGGTGAAAACTCCTGCCAGCTCCGCATGGCCAAATATTGCTTTGATAACAATACGAAGGCAAAATTAACAGTCGTACTCTATGTGCCAAGCCGCTTCGAGGACTGAACATCAACTACATGTGCATTATGGCGTTACGTAACTTGTTAATGCAACGAATTCCCGAATTACTACAGAGCTTTGACGCTTTTTTTGCGGACGAGCTCATTCTGAAAACTTTCATGATACTTTGTAGGTGGGCGCTTTGAATTGTAACAAATTTCAAAGTAACAGAATGAATATATGCCATATAAAATATATTTGACAACACCGTTTACAAGCCATACCCGTAGTCAAGACAACTTTTAATATATTCGTTATGTGACTGTCCTAGAAAAGGAGGAGACTGCACTGACTAACTCCCACTTACACACTGCTAATCGAAGTGGCGCTATACTCCGTGCGACATCACAGAAATTTTCTTATTAAATATCTTGTTAACTGCCGACAGCTAGCAATGAGCCAAAATAGCCTTGTATGCCCGAATCTTGAAACATCTTGCCAAAACACGCCATCAATACCAAAATGCAACTGTATCTACAAATGGCATTTTTCCGAGATAATTTCGAGCAAAGGAAGCAGCAGTGCTTAAAGACAAGTCAAGCAAACTTCGAGTTCTGTTGCTTGCTCTTGTTTCCCCGAGTTCCAATTATTTCCCACGTGTTTGAAAATCTCATTTCGGTACGAACATAACTGAAAGCAGGGAAGCACACAGAGTGGAAAATGAGTCTTCTTTGAACGCTGTTCTGAGCGCGCGTCCCTAATTTTCCTGCTTTATACAACCAGCTTCAAGGAATACGCATTCCTCCTATAATCAAAATTCAACCACGCCCACATGATTCACTTTATTCAACATCGGTCAGAATTCTTAGTCGATGGGCTCTTTGATGAAAGAGCGTCCCTTATCAAATTGCGAATACAAACAACAATATAAAGCTCTTTAATTCATCTATAGCAAAGATGCCGGCGCAATTTCGGCCATCTTTTGAAATATCTTGAAGGCTTAGTCCTTGGAATTTGTAACAATGGCAGAGAAACTTTATTGTTTACCGCGACATCATAAGATGGAAAAGATGAAGTAATCTGTTAGAGGAAAACAGGTTGCTCCAGTGCTAGTGAGGACGCTTTCAGGGTTGTATGCGCTGTTTTGTTGCTAGAAATAATAACCGAAGGAACATCAGTTGCATTCCCGGCCATTTATTTCGCGAAAGCTGTCAGCCGTTTCTTTCGCAACATAAAGCAAATGAGATATCAGAAAATTACAAGCACTTACCATCAAAACGAAAAGGGAGAATAGCGGCAAGAGCTTGTAACTGTGCTTGAGTGGCTCTGGAAAAAAAAAAGAAAAAACTAATCTTAATACCAATACAAACAACGTAAACAGGAGAGAAAGAGAGAAGTGAGTATTCAGCGCGTGCAGAATACAGACCGCACGCGCGGACGTACTCAGAGTACCCGATGAAACGAGCAACCCCCCCCCCCCCCCCCCCCGAGCCTATTTAAAAGCTGTCGTGCGATCTCTTCCGTATGATTGATCGTGCCTATTGCCAACACTACTCCGGTTGAGCGCATGCGCAGGGTTTCGTATAGTCTTTGCAGGTATTTTCAGAAACATCGGGAAAGCTATGGCTCGAGAGGCATACTAAATTTGTTTGCGTAAGCTTCAAATTACCAAAAAAGTAACCGCAAATAAAATTGTCCATACAAGGCAAAAGTAATCCTAGCGGCATTTTGTTCATCCTTTCCTAGAAAAACTAATACGCACATATATCACTTACACATCTCACTCCCACCCTCGCAGTGGTGCTTCGACAAACTTTTGCGAAACGAGCCCTGGGTAGCCTGTGCGGAATATTATTTGTTACTGGCGCAATAGTGTGATTGAGTTAATAATTTGAATGTGACGTTGCAAGGAAACCTACCAAACCTTAAGGTTGACGTCTAGCAGTTTTCTAGGAGCTAAATGTTCATATAACTTCATAACATTTGGGATGCCAACACTAATGACAAGTTAAAATGTTTAAAGATTGCAAGGAAATATATTAGGACATTACTTGCAAGGTTTTCGTGACTTCATACTTTTTAAGCATGGCGAACAAAGTGCAACCGGCAGCGCAGATGCCTTTGTTAAAGGACGATCTATAGTCAAATGCGCTTCATTTCCTACAAACGCACAATTATTATCATAGGAGTTTCAAGCCTCAGCAAGCAGGTCTATCATCATCAGCCTGATTATACCCACTGCAGGGCGAAGGCCTCTCCCATATTTCTCCACTTAACCCGGTTTTGTGCTAGCTGCATCCACTTGACCCCTGATAACTTCTTAATCTCATCCGCCCACCTAACTTTCTGCCGCCCCCTGCTACGCTTTCCTTCCCTTGGAATCCAGTTTGTTACCCTCAGCGACCATCGGTTATCGTCTCTTCGCAATACATGTCCTGCCCATGTCCATTTCTTCTTCTTGATTTCTACTAGAATGTCGGTAACTTTAGTTATTTCTCTGACCCACTCTGCACGCTTTCTATCTCTTAATGTTACCCCTACCATTTTTCGTTCCATAGCCCTCTGGGTTGTCCTCAACTTAAGTAGAACTCTCTTGGTTAGCCTCCACGTTTCAGCCCCATAGGTGAGTACAGGCAAGATGCAACTGTTGTATACTTTCCTCTTGAGCGATACCGGTAAGCTGCTAGTCATAATCTGCGAGTGCTTGCCAAATGCGCTCCATCCCAATCGTATTCTTCTTGTTATTTCCTTTTCGTGGTCCGGATCTGCGGTTACTACCTGTCCTAAGTAGACATATTCGCCTACTACTTCCAGTATTTCGCTACCTAATGTAAACTGCTGTTCCTTCCCGAGGCTGTTGAACATTACCTTAGTCTTCTGCATATTGATTTTCAAGCCTAGCTTTCTACTTTTCCTGTCTAGGTCGTCGATCATTATTTGCAGTTCATCCCCCGAGTTGCTTAGCAAGGCAATGTCATCAGCAAATCGCAGATTACTGAGGTGTTCTCCATCTACCCTTATCCCTAACTGCTCCCATTCCAAGTCTCTGAATATTTCCTCTAAACAAGCTGTGAATAGTACTGGGGAGATTGTGTCTCCTTGCCTAACACCTTTCTTTATGGGAATTTTGTTACTTTCTTTATGCAGAACTATGGTTGCTGTGCAGCCACTATATATATCTTCCAGCACTTTCACGTACGGCTCGTCTACCCCCTGATTTCGCAATGCCTGCATCACCGCCAAGGTTCGAACTGAGTCAAATGCTTTTTCGTAATCAATGAATGCTATGTATAAGGGCTGGTTATATTCCGAGCATTTGTCTATCACCTGATTGATGGTATGGATATGATCGATAGTAGAGTACCGTTTCCGAAACCCTGCTTGATCCTTTGCTTGATTGCAGTCTAAGGTTGTCCTGATTCTATTAGCGATTACCTTAGTAAATACCTTATACGTAACAGACAGTAAGCTGATTGGTCTGTAATTTTTAAGGTACTTAGAGTCCCCTTTCTTGTGAATGAGGATAATGTTTGCATTCTTCCATGGTTCCGGTACCGTCGATGACAGCAGGCAATGCGTATACAGGGTGGCCAGTTTTTCTAGCACGATATCCCCCCCGTCCTTCAGCAAATCTGTAGTTATCTGATCCTCTCCGGCTGATTTCCCCCTTTTCATAGTTTCTAGTGCTTTCTTGACCTCGTCCTTCGTCACTGGTGGAACGTCTGACTGTTTTTCCCTACCGCCAATCTCATTACGGTCCTGACTACTTTGGCTACTGTAGAGATCTGTATAGAACTCTTCGGCTACTTTGACTATTTTTTCCATATTAGTGATGACGTTGCCCGCCTTGTCCCTTATCGCGTACATCTGGTTTTTGTCTATGCCCAATTTCTTCTTTACCGCTTTAAGGCTTCCCCCTTCTTTACAGCATGCTCAATTTTCTCCATGTTATACTCCTTATATCCGCCACCTTCCGCTTATTGATTAGCTTTGATATCTCGGCCAATTCGATCTGGTCTGTTGGATTGGAAGTTTTCATATTCTGGCGTTTCTTAATCAAATCTTTCGTCTCCTTAGACAGCTTGCCGGTATCCTCTCTAACTATCCTACCGCCTACTTCTACCGCGCACCTAGTAATGATATCTCTGAAATTATTGTTCCTTGCCTCTAGGGTAATGTCGCCATCCTCAGTTAGAGCTGAAAACCTATTCTGTAGCGAGATCCTGAACTCTTCTGCCCTTCCCCTCACCGCTAATTCGTTGATGGGTTTCATTCTTACTAATCTGTTGCGTTCCTTCTTCAGATTTAGACTAATTCGGGACCTCACCATTATGTGGTTACTGCATCGCACTTTCCCGATTACCTCTACATCTTGCATAATGGCGGGGGTTGAACACATTATGAAGTCGATTTCATTTTTAGTCTCTCCGTTAGGACTTTTCCATGTCCATTTCCGGTTCTTCCGTTTGCTGAAGAAGGTATTCATGATTCGTAAGTTACTGCGCTCTGCAAACTCCACTAGTAACTCCCCCCTGCTATTCCTAGAACCAATGCCATAGTCACCTACTGCCTTGTCTCCTGCCGTTTTTTTCCCTACCTTGGCATTGAAATCGCCCATTAGTACAGTATACTGCGTCTTTACTTTTCGCATTGCCGATTCTACATCTTCATAGAAGATTTCAACTGCCTGGTCATCATAACTACATGTAGGTGCATAGGCCTGTACAACCTTCAGTTTATACCGCTTATTAGGCTTAATTACGATGCCTGCAACCCTCTCATTAATACTATAGAATTCATCTATATTACCCGCTGTATACTTATTGACAAGGAAACCTACTCCTAGTTGTCGCCTCTCTGGTAAGCCTCGATAACACAGTACATGCCCATCCTTCAGTACAGTATATGCCTCATTCGGCCTCCTAACCTCACTAAGCCCTATGACATCCCATTTAATGCCCTCTAGTTCCTCTAACAGCACTGCTAAGCTAGCTTCACTAGCTAGGGTTCTAGCATTAAACGTTGCCAGGGTCAGTTTCCAATGGCGGCCTGTCCAGCGGAGCCAGGCTTTCTTAGCACCCCCTGCTGCGTCACAGGTCTGACCGCCGCCGTGGTCAGTTGTTCCGCAGCCGCTGGTGACTGAGGGCCGGGGTTTTACGGAGCCTATCATAGGAGGTTGCGGCCAATTACTGCACCAGGGTGGCCAACTCCTGTTCTGGTGAGGGAGTGCGTTGCCAGAGGTGTTCACCGGCATCAGGTCGCACCCCAAAACTGTTTATGCAATTCCATCGACACGCGATTTCTTTTTTTCATCCGGTGGAGAATTGCGCGGCACCGGGATTTGAACCCCGGTCCTCTTGCATGCGAGGCGGATGTTCTACCGCTACGCCACCGCTGCACCGCTGTAGCAGGTTTAGCTTTCTCTTAAATATATCCTTCAGAAGAACCCCTGCATCTCTGACAGCTGATACTCAGAAGTTTATTCGATAAATGTATCAAAACATGCTTTTTATGCAACTGCATGTGTTAAAGATCGGTTCAATTATGGGAGCAAAAATGAAATCTATGGACGTTGTCATGCTCTGTATCAGAGGGGTGTGCCGAGGGGGGTTTTTGGAGGCTGGCATTGGTAGATACTGCGATAACTGCCCCAATTGAAGATGCGATAAGTTGTCATAACCTGCACATCTTCCTGACCATGCGCTCAGAGCACGTTTTCTATTAAAAATAAACAAAGCTTTGAACTACAATTCCTAACACTGCCCCGCAGTGTTATCAAGAGCTTGCAATCAAATCCTTTATGTACACAGAGGCAGCTTCCCTAACGAATATCTAAAAGTCATTGCAAGCTTAAATTATGAAATACTGCGCAGAAAAAAATTGTAAAAACGAGGACGGAAAAGGCTGGGCCACTATGTGCGATGGCTACACTTACAACTTAATGAAATAATATCGGCAGGCATAGAAGGAAAGAGCAGATGTCGTACATTTCGCAAATATTTGCAAAGATGTAAAACAAAACAGAACAATCGTAACAAATTACGAATATCCATCAGTGAATAAGAAAGAAATGAATGAAATATCAAATAGACTCTTGGTTTAGTTGATGAATGGTTGGAAAAAGTTTATTTTCTTGTGCAGGAAATAAACTAGAGGTGAACTCATATACCCGCAGCTGCTGCTTTTCTCGATTTCACAAACTTTCAAGATCTGAATCAGCGAATGATGTTTACCACGCTTAAGAAAATTTGTGCGATTCAAAAAGGACTACAACATTTGTAATTCTTTAATGTGTTGGCGCATGTTCGCATGTTTTCCATTCTCTGTACCGGCGACTACCAGTAATGAAAAACAAGCCGAAAAGAGTAGGCACTGGATTCAGTTGTTATGAAATACTTGCAGAGAGATTTGTGTTAAAAATATTAATAATAATAAGCTGCCTAGGATATCGGATACTGTATAATTTGGCTACTGCGTTTTTGACTGCCTTTCGAGCAAAGGAAAGGGACGGCGTTTACTCGTAAAGTGAGGCCTCGTGCTAACGGAAGAGAACGTTGGGCGAGTAGTAGGCTGTTCATGATGGTTTGGTGGGCGCTGTTTAACACGGAGACAAAGCGAACAATACACGGGACTGGCGCCTTTTCACATCTGGTTTATTGGAAAGAAAGCGAAGCTTATTAAGAACGAAAAACCTGGAGGAAGATTAAAAATAAATCGAAACAAAGACGAAAATCTCGAAGATAGCCTATTTCCCTCTTCGATGACGAGAGCGAAGGCTTGCTGACCCAATTTCTACGAGGCGATATGGAATGCTTCCATCACTTCCCTAAATATTTGCTGTGGATGCCGACACAACAGCTTTGTCGCATCAAATACGGGTCGGCAATTGTTGCATTCCCGGAGGTGTTCATTCAAACCTGAAGTGTTTTCATTATTTTGCTCTTTGAGGCGAATGTTCAAACAACGCCCGGTTTGTCCTATGTATGCCAGTCCACAATGAAAAAAAAAAAAATGTTATAAACCACATCAGTTACACAGCATACAAGCCTCTTTCTATGCTTCATTTTGCAAGGAGAAATTGTGCCAATTTTTTTCGCCTTCCTTTCTACAAGTGGACAAAGTGTGCTTAATAAGCTTCGTTTTCTTCCCAATCAATTAGCTGTGAAAAAGGCGCCAGTCCCGTGTTTTCTTCGCTTTTTCTCTGGGTTAAACAGCGTCCCCCAATCCTCGTGCGAACGTGCAGTCTTCCTAACTGCACCTACGAAAAGCTCAAGGCAGTTCTAGCTTCAGCACAGATGCATTGTTTGGATGAGTCGCTATGCAAGAAATAATTCGCAAAGAAATCCTTAATAATTAATGGAATGCAATTAGTTTGCGCGCTTAGTTTTGGCTACTCATAAATTGTGGCTACAAATAGCGATGCGGCCGCTCCGTGGCTAACTATTTTTAATCAAGAATAGTCTTGGACTTTCAGATCTCAGAGGGGGCTTTGCATACCTGTGCTTGCTTATCTCTGCTAGCATTGAGGCAATTGTATCGTATCTTTCTTTGTGTACTGATTTTCGTCTTTTCTTCCATATAAGATACGCACTAAGCTCTACGTAAACGCTTATGCATAGAAAACTAAGAAGCACTTTAGTATATTGGGCGTAGAATTCAACTCAAAGCGGCCTTAATTTTCGGCCACTTAGGCAGCCCTTATTTTAGTGAGATTTTATTACTCCGGTTAAGATAAAAATTAGTTGCCTGTCGAATGATTAGCGTTTTCTACGACTTGTCGTGAATGAAACGAAACAAACAAGAATCTGCTAATAGAACTACATGTCCTCACTGTAGAAATTAGTAGGTGAACTTCGTTATAACTAAGTTTACATATCCTATCGGAATGTCACGAAGACGTCAAGTGTAGTTGCCGTAAACATTAGTTGTGTCATGTATGCTAAATAATCAGCACATCACAACAAAAGTCGCTCTCTGGAAATGACTTTTGAAAAAAAAAAAAAAAACAGAAAATGACCAGTGTGACCACCGCCAAACTGTGTGTTCGCACTCTTACTTTTGATCGACTGCTTCGCTTCTCAAAAACAAAAACGAGGTTCAAAGAAATTCATTATCACTTTTTGGTTTTCAACAACACACACAAAAAAAAATGAAAGCTGCCTTTGAGAGATAAACACGAAAAAATTCACAGGAAAGCAAGGACGCAGTATCATTTTCTTTAACATTCTTTTGACACTGTAAAGAGAGGCAAGCTTTTTCGATCCAGCAAAAACTAAAAAACAAACAAAACCGACAAGAAGGCAACGTTTTATGCTGTTTCTAAAGCATGCTTTGAACCGTTCGTTATCAAGCCATGGCTGATAGGAGATGACACGCCTCTCTATCAACTAGCAAGCCTGTCCTGCCGCTTGGGAAGGTCGTGGAAGAAAAATAGCAAATATAATGCGAGTTTCCAGATAACGATCAGGCCCCAGGCGTAAACAAAACACAATAAAACAATAAACGAGCCCTGCGCTCCAATTTGGCCACGCTCGTAAACAATGCAGCTCCCAAGATTATCAATAATGGCGACTGGGCAGGCTACGCACTGCAACGAGACGTGGAACTAATAACAAAGTCCATAAACAAAGCGGCGCCTAGTGCAGCGTACGTGAAGCCGGCTCGATTCAGGAAGAACATGACTGGCGTTAGGCTTCCCTTTGCTGCCCGCGTTTGTTGGAGCTGTCGTTTGTGTTATTGCTCTGCATTTCTTTTATGATGCTGTAGCCTTCGCAGTTTTTTTTGTATATTTGGCGTGCATCTAGCACTTTTATCTACTTTCTCCTACGAAAAGGGTGCGCGAAGTACTTCGTCCGACATATTTTGTACTTAAATTTTTTCCTATTCAGTTCGATATTTGCGATCACCTCAGATGCCCGTGCGGTCATTGCGATAATGGGGTAGCTCATGGGAAGAGCAGATGTCGCGTGGATTTATCGACAGAACTGTCGTTATTGAGCTCCGTAGTTCATAATCTCCATCGACTTTATTTCTCATTTTGGGGCTTTTCAATAGCACTGAGCCGAAATTCCCCGACGTGCCCACCCACCGATAGTGGCTGTAGCGTAAGTTATTACCGCTGCTCACAACATGAGCTCCGAAGCGCCTAGCTGTCCATTTCCTCAGGTTTTCTTTGCTTGCTCTCTGCGAAAATAAATAACCTATTTTTTTTTTTTTTTTGTAGGGAGACGTTTCAGTTCATTGCACCGATAATTTGATTTGGACTGAACTGCGCTGCTTCGTGATAACAAGCAGTTTAGACAGTCACTCAAATATACGATGGCTGGAAGCTGACTGAAAGGTAAATTTACTCCAATTGCAAAACTCTAAAAAGGTAGATACAGAGAGAAAACAGAAGAGAAACCGTACTGAAAAACCAAATGTTCTCACAAAATATCACCAAATCGCATAGACTCTCATACGGTGGACATTATTATCATAAATTAGTTCGCATAATTTATGATGATGTACAAGAAACTATGAGATTTTACGCAATTATATTCAACTTGTAGTGATTGCTTATGAGAATTGAGTGAGATCGTGTGAGAAAATGTGAGGTAATTGCCTCATATAATATTGTTTCAGTAGGGAATAAACGCAGAAAATATGTTTTAGCCTTTATTCAGACAAGAAGGGCGTCTTAGCAATACTGGTCAGTTCTTAGTGTCGTCTATATAAATGAATGTAGATGGCACGTCATACAGCCTTGTTGATTTTCTATTCATATTTAAACCTTGCTGGTGTTTTAAAAATAAACAATTGCTCCTTTCAGTTCTAGCAAACCGTGGCGTTCATCTAAAACCCGCTATGAACCTGACGCACAATGTGAAGCAGAACGCATTCGAAATAATAATTCAAACCTTTCTCCCTGGATGGGACCTTCTATTGTCCCGCCTGGCATTCGTGGGGGGACTCTGAAACATGATATCCGAAGTTGCGCAAAACCATTGGACAATTGCATTCGGATCCTTCGTACGGTGATACGACTTCCGATCTCAATTGCATCTGACTGAACTGGTGTGAGGCCAGATGCATTGGAATTTACGAACGAAAATCATAAAAACGCATTTGTGCTGGCCGAGCTCACTTTGGCTGCTCCAATTACCGAAAACATAAAAATAACAGTACTTAAAGGAGTGCCTCACGGCACTGTGCGTAGCTCAGGTCGGCGCAGAATCGCTTTTATTGATAGAAAAGAAACTAATTGTAGTTGTCTTAGCCGAGAGGGTAAAAGGCGAAGAATGTATGCGAAAGCACGTTGTTTCACTGAAACGAAAGCGAAAGCGTTTCATTTCGCTTTCTCTTTGGTGCTAGGGTCTTAAGGCCCAACATCGGTGGGCGGGGAATTTAGGGGCCGCGGACTTTAAACATTTCGGTACGCTTAGTGGGCCTTGAGATGACGATGTGTTGTCAATCATTTACGCAAAGATAGAAGTTGACGAAGACGAAGACATTCAATGCAACCCGCGGAACAGTCGCTGTTAAACACTGGGAGAGGAGGGGAGGGGGGAGACCCTAGATTCGAATCCATTTCAATAGGTTTCTTTCTACGGAAGTTCAGTGAAAAGTCCAGGCTTCCTAAATACCTTCTGGTTTTCCGTATTTCCCTGTACATTAAGGCTTTCGCACTAAAATAATCCTCATAGGTCACTGCTTAAAACAAGCAATTCCCCGGAGAATTTCCCCGCGGTGGCGATGACCTGTGCACTGCCCTATCGAAAATTCGTCGCTTGCGTTATCACGTTGCGTTATCACGTTGCGTTATCCTTTCCAATCCTTTTTGAATGCCCGATATGAGACGTTCAATGTTTCTGCTGGCACATCCCCTAATGCGCATAAATATTGAGTGAGACCGATATTTTTCAGCGATCACTGTGTGATCTCTGTTCAGATAGGAAAGTGCACTATACTTCGTCTCACTAGATGTTTGCAGCACTGCGAAAGGCAGAGGCACTCCGGACCAATTATCACGCGCACTACAATATGCAGTTGTGCATATACGCACCTCTCACTTCATAAATTGGCGGAGCCCAATTCTCTATAGTAGTGCGCCGGAGCGAGGGGCACTTAGGAGCACAATTGCAAGGGCTGCTCGGCCTTTCGCAGTGCTGCAGATATCTTGTGAGACGAAGTATAGACGTTTTCTCCACCCACGATGGGAGTTATAGAAGCTATATAGTTTCCTCCTTTCAGACAAAATATTTCAGCGCGCCCTATCTACTTGCTTCAAAGATACGTGAGCACGTGCAGACCTCTCAGTCTTTCAGATGTGGGAGTTTTGCAAACAAGAGGTTAAGAACCTTGTTATTGAAACATCATCACGGATTGCATTCCTAAAGCGCTTTCGCCTTCGTGAATTAAAGCGCATTTTGAACAAATTGCACGAGTTGGAAAGAATTGTTCCAGGATCGTATCTTGATGATGTCGATAAGATTGGTGATGTCCACCATGTTAATATCAGGGTGCCTTTATGAGGCACCCTGATATGAAGGCTCTGTATTAAACAAACATCTCGCCGGGCTTTTAATGATGAAATGCGGGCTGCTCTTTCCAAACAGGCTTTAGAAACTCGTTGCGGAAGTGATACATACACTAAACGTCAGGTATTTAATTATAATATGCCCATCTTTAGTGGTAGTAGTGACAGGATTAGTGGGTACAATTTCAGTCACTTAAAAGAAGCCTTTCATCATTTTCAAGATGAGCAGCGAGCAATCACTGAGGTGTCTATAAGTTTAGCTGAGGTCAAATTGGACGTTTATTCACTACAGGATCAAAAGCCACCTGGCCCGGACGGTGTAAGTAGTGAGATGTGTAAACCCGTTATGCCTCACTTAGCAGTTGCCTTACTGGAAGTTGTCAGTGGAGCTTATGACATGGTCTTTTTGCCTCCCACGTGCTACACTGGTCACACCATACTAATTCCGATAAGCACGGATAAAAAGAGGTTGAAAATTGTTGAAGTGCATCGTCAAATATTATGCTACATGGATTATAAGATATTTGCGAAAGTTCTTTCTTCTAGTCTGGAGCTCCTGGCATTAGATTTATTAGGCCACACCAAGTGTGCGAGATTCAAGACCGTAGTATCCAAAACTATATTCATATCGCACATTATGTGTTACAGGGTCAGACGAGGTAAGTCAAGTGGCCCTTGCTGATTTGATCTGGCAAATTGATCTGGCAAAAGCTTCTGATAAGGTGTGTCATGACGTAAATTTGCTTGTTGTATTGAAGACGACCAAAATTGGTGATACTTTTCTTAAATAGATCAAATTATGTTATAAAGCGGTCACTACCAGACTGATAAAGTTATGATTGTTAATCATAACTTTACCAAGCCTATTGCAATAAAATCATCCTTTCGACAGGGCAGCTCGCTCTCACCTTTGTCATTCGCTTTATACCTTGAGACCCTATTTGGTAGTATTGGTAACAACACAGCAGTTCATGGCTTCTCTCTATCGCGATGTGAAATCAAGGTTGTGTCTTATTCTGATGATAATGCCCTTTTCACTTCTGATGCAAAGAGTGTGGGTGAGGGTTTGAGTGTAAACCAGCAGTTCTGTGACAGTTCGAGTGCGTCTCCTTGAGTTGATAAGTCAAAGGTGGTCGGGTTAGTTAACTGGGATATAAAACACAGGTTTTTGGTGGTATCAGGTGAAACTCTGAAGACATACCGTGTATGGGGGTTTCCTTGCATGAGTATCGTAATAATGGGCCTTACTAGGATTCGCAGATCTCGTCACTTAGACGACAAACCCTAGCTCGGATGTGTAGAGAGCTGTATCTATTTGCACGAGTACAAGTTTGCAATCTCTTCTTGTTTCTGAAGCGTCCTGCAGATTCTGCATATTCTACAAGCAAAACCCACAGATGATGCATAGAATTTTTGCTGCCTTTATGTGGAGCTCGCAGTGGAAGGCTATGTGTCGGGACAATTTGTTTCTTACTCTGGAGTCTGGTGGGGCTGCTTGTTTGTTCGTCAGCTGGTCCAAAGATCTTTCTTCTTTAAAGAAGCAAGCCCTACATTCCTCCTGGCTTTGTTTACCAGACATTAAATTCCCCTTTGGCCCATTCTGTTTGCGCCGAATGGGAATAGGAGTGAGGAGCCTTTGTGAGCTTTCGTTAAGGCAGCTATCGGCACATTCCATTTCCACACCGTGCGGATTTTCTTGCAGTTCTTATACAACCTCTCCAGAAGGCAGATGACAAAAGTTCTAATTTAGAGCTTATTTCTTCGACTGATGTATTGGCAGCCTTACCTCTCCCTTCTAGACAACATTGTACTAAAGCGGGTGTAACGGGTGCATATTCAATAGTTCTCAAATGCCTTCTTTTTAAACTTCATACGTCATCCTTATCTGTCAATACGATAGCTTCATGCACAATGCACTTTTGTGCCATGGTCAGTGAACTGTCACCAGTGTCCGCATTAAGAAACTATAAACTATTGTCTATGTATTGTCACGATGCCGTGTTTGTTTCTTTTTTTGGCAGGGCGAAAGGGAGGGTGGGCAGTTAACGGTCTGTCAAAAAGGACATTGATATTGCGCCATATACTATAAGGTTTCTCACTACAGTGGAATATTGTACGGTTCCATCGATCTTTTTTTGCTCATTGGACTGTTAGCCTGTGAAAAAGCCGCAATTCTGGCCGCCACGCAAACCCACCACCTTCATCGACGTGTATGTTCCGATACCACATAGCATCACAGTGTGCTAACGTTGTGTGGGGGTATATGATGCGCAGGATCGACCTCCAGCCTGGTCGCCTTTACTTGATGCATGTAATGTCTACCGGAAGTTTGATGTGCGTGCAACGTGTGAGCTGGATGGCGTTGCAGCTCTGTACGACGGGCTGAGGGATGAAACCTGTTTAAATCGGGCTTGAAGTGTGGCAGAGTTGGTATATTTCCATGCAGTAAACAACAACAAAAAAAGAACCCAGCGTGGACTTTTGGTTTATGCACTCGGTTGACGATCGGAAGGATACTTGTTGGATCCCTGATGGAAACAGATTTTTTTTTTTAAACTGCAACTACGGTGGAAATTTTCTACGCACAGATTCTGATCACACCAGTCATGAAAAAAAAAAAAAAGGTTTCGCCTTAATATCTCGTGCATTTCCGCCTATATAGCACATGAAACATATTTAGCTGTGCCTACTTAATTCCCACAATGGTATTGACAAAACTAAACGTTAAGCGTTTCATTTATGTCTTTTACTTTCCTTAAAAAAAAAACACTTTCCATTTATTTCTGTCTGCCATTAGCGTAGTGAATATAAGCTGCTTTTCTTCCTAATCGACCAAATTTCGCATGCACGCATCGCTACGGGCTAATGCTTAATAATTGAGGTCGTAGACTGCGGTAGAGTGAAAACAAATGTGTTATTCTTCAGTGCAGGATCTATTCCGCACCTCTTCACAATCATCTACAACGTTTACTACGTTAATTTGGAATAGCAGTACTTCCCACTGCAATCGTTAAGATGCCGCAACTCTGAAGTACCGGGCGCTATCCCACAATAAATTACAGGCTTCGTTCGGCGTGTGCGTGTATTTCTAAACACGTGCAGCTGGACCGAAACAGTCGGGAGTAGACTTAATTGAGGCCTCGAAGAAAATGATTATCGAACCCACTGTGCAAGAGAGAGCTCGTTGCTTCTCCAGATGAAATATAAACAAACGTGTTCTCGAATGAAGCAGGCCAGCTTTGGACTGGTCCGTTTGTCTCTAGAATCGTGCATCGCTGTGAGAGATAGCGCTTGGAGGAGGTAAGATGGGAGCCTCCTTTACATCGGTGCGGAATGTTTTTCTTAAGTTGCGCTTATGTTCACCGACAGCCGACGTCACAGGTGTAAAATTAAAGGCTATGATAAGTTTCTGGTGGAGAGTGTTATACCATGAAAACGTTCCAGTCCTGTGGATATACCACCTCGCCTCATCCGTAAATACCTGTAGTTTTCCTAGAAATATTTTTAAAGGTATTTCAGACTAACACACCATCATTAACGTCAGGTTTGGTTTGGTTCGTGGAATTTATCATCCCAACGCAATTCGTGCTATGAGAAATGATCAAGTGAATGGCTCCGGAAATTTCGGCCATCAGGGGTTCCTTAATGTGAAGTGACGTCGGACATAGCGCGGGTGCCTGGCCCTTCGCCTCGATCAAAAAGCGGCTGCCGAGACCGGGATTTGATCACGAATTTTTGGGTACAGCATTCGAGCGCTCTACCCATTGCACCACTTCAGCGAGACCATAAACTTCTTTCTCATCACCCAGACAGCTATTTTTGGCCAAGAGCGAATAAAAAAACTCCGGCAGTATTTACTTGGAAAACAAATTATTTATTATCAAGAAAATTGAAATAAAAGACCAGATGGTGTGACGTGAAACGAGCTGCTGTAGGGGTTAGCTGGTACTCATTTCGAAGCAGGTGCTTATCCGTCTCCATATTTCTTGCCTATCCTGACAGCGGGATCAGATAAGAATGCCAAAAAGGAAAATATATTCAGTTTGATTACTGAATGGAGTTGACAGATCCTAAGAAACCTTCGCTCAATTTGCTGCGTTTATTAAAGGCTAGCTCACAAGCTTCAGTACGGTGAACGGTTTTAGAAACGCTCAATTTCATGCAGCTGGCCTGTTCCCATAGCCTCGGGCTGTTGGCGAGTTCATTTTCGGAAAGCGCGCAGCATATAGCGTCCTTCAGATAACGTTGCTGTACTCCAGAACAGCGTAAACCTTTCCTTCTCTAATAAATACGCAGCAAATAAGACCCATTAGTTAATTACGTTTGCTTCCCATGACAATGTGGGCTTGTGAATGCCGCACAGCTGACAGGAAAGAAGAGCAGCGAGCTCCCACGCCGAAACAGCAGTTTATCTCCATCGGTCCTGTCGCTCCTCTCGGTCTTTATGCTTAACATGTGGTTGCACCTGAAGCTTTTCTTTTTTTTTGTTTAAAGAAGAAGAAAACGCAACATCTTCGGTTTTCGCACGCTCATGGGATCGTCCATATGGTACACTCGAATATTTAAGTTCACAGTGCAGCAGGCGGCACCTCCTTTAAGGCTGGTGCCATTCCCTGTCGGAAACTAGAGGGTCATTTTGTTTGGAAAGGATTGATCTCATTTCATTGACGGAGAAGAAGCATGTAATGGGCTACAGTACAAAATGGTAAGACGTTAATTACAGATCGGCGAATATAGCCACAGCCCTCATTTCAGTTAGGTTTATAAGGTTCTCCGTGACATCTGAAGTTCTGCCTGAAATATCACGTGTGCATTGCGGCACAGAGCTAGAGAAAAATGTTGCTTTCCTGGAGAATATTGGGGCGGCAAAAAGCTGAGCACGTGACCCAATATGGCGTGTGCGCTGTCACCGTATACAAAGAAGCCGAACGTCGAACCACAGAGACGAGCTATATGCTTCGCTAGTCGCTTGAAATCGAATGCGCTCGGAAAGTGTCGTGTACACAGCAAACACCAGCTATCATAACTACGGAAGTGAATTTTTATTACTACGTCAAATTTCAGACAACGATGCTGACCGGCAACTGGCTTAAACATAGTACAGGATATAACGTCTCGTAACAATTACTACGTCCGCTGAATCTATGACAATGCGTTTAGTCTGATCCTGCACCAAGGCATATTATCAGTTACTTTCAAGACCCAAGTTACTTAACAACTTCATCGAAGTCATAGCTTTCGCCAGTGGGTGAAATGAGGCGAAATAAGCAAGAACTTATAGCATACACTAAGCATGCGCGGCGCGAAGGCTTGTGCTCGAAATGCGCTGCTGAGCTAAGTTTTATGATCGTTCCATTAGGGAATTTTAAAAGCGCGTAGGCGTATCGCGAAATATAGGATGACTGCTGAGCGCTTCTAGTAGTCGCTAGAGAATTCTGCCACTGTGCGTGGGTAATTGGCATGCGCTGATGCGGTAAGCGCCTACGCTAATACGCCCCCGCAAGGATAAAGCTTATGTTGCGACGTTTCCCTAAAAAGGGAACAAAAATCGCAGGTGCAACGAAAATACTCACTCAATGAGGTTTCCGGGACAGCCTAGTTAGGGTTGTTCTCACTAGAAAATACTGGTTATGTAAATCCTATAATAAGTATAGTGTAATTACTTATTAGCATCCCCTCAAGCTCTAACATCAAATACTTCTGCACCGTATAGCCAGCGATAACCAGTTTTCTAGGGAAGTTTTCTTTGTGAATTTTTTATTATTTAGTTCGCACAAATATTTATACTTCCAAGATTGTGATTGTTCTAGTTTAGTTTATCGAAACAACGTCCCTGAATAACTCTGGCTAATCAGGGGCGTAGCAGTTTGGATTATCGGAAGTTTTCACCGCGTGCAGTTCTTCGTACACGCGCACTTCCTTGGTACGAAGCTATATAGCATTCATTTGTAGTCGCATGCCTATACTTAGGTGGATAGCACAATTATTTATTTTCCTATTAGAAATGTGCTCTGTCTTAACCTTCATGCTGAGGCTGATATAAGTTAATTCCCAATAAAAGTGGAGGAATAGGGGAAGTCAGCTGGCGTGCCGCATTCCGTGGAGACCTTTGGCGACGCCGGCCCATTCGACAGCCTTGAACTGAATGTCAGGGTCATCGCTGGACCTTAGCTTGTCCCAAGCTTCATTAGAGGGATCAGGCCAGAGTTGTGATGGAGGCTTATGGGCTTTTCACGCCCGGATCATATGATAGAAGTTGTATTTCTTCCCATCCCTAAAAGCATTCGAACATATAGACCTATATTTATAGATTACTACATTACAGTGCACGTTGGGCAGGTGTTGCTTTCTTGCGCTTTTTTTCTTCTTCCTTTCTTTCTCTTCTTGACCATTCTTCTCTGCTTGAGCAGAGAAGAACAGTTGAGAGTGCCCGCATTCTAGGACGTTAGCGCTGCTGAAAGCCTCGGTACACGCAGGCCATTGTTGAATGTCTGTGTTTTCCACTGCAAATGATGCATACCCGACGACGGCAGCGTGACCCTTGCCAGCACGGATTAATTTTGGGCGCAAAACATTGTCACGGTTGCTTGTCATGGTGACAGTACGCTGATTCATTACTTCACTGCTGCCTACTAGAGTGGCCACAAGATTTACCTGGAATGCTTTTACAGGCGGGAAAATGGAATTTGCGTTATAAATTGTTCTGGACGAATAAACCACCATACCGCAGAAGTACTTGGTTAGATTTATATTGCGTGTGTCCAAGACCAGCGAGGATTCCTTTATTCGGTGGTCGCCGAGCACGTTTGATGTTATAGCCGCCACCGAACAGTACTTAGTCCTTATTTCGTGAGCTGGGGGGGGGGGGGGGGGGGGGGGGGGGGGGGGGGGGGGGGGGGGGGCAGTGGATAAAACTGAACACTATGAAGATTTTCTGTTAAAAGTTTTACAGTATTTTTTCTGACTACAGGATTGCCGTCACCACAACACGACACTATGGTGGCCCTAAATTAATGGGGATGGCGGCTGCATTCCAAAGCTTGCCTTCATATACTTGCTAAATTACGAGGCTGCCAGTTTCGTAACACTTCCCTGGACAGTCGTTATTTTCTGAAAATTGAACTTATTATCATAACACCAGCAGTCACCTCAAATGTATTCAGAATGTACATCACGACTGTCAGTCAAGAAATGAATATCGTAAAGTTTTTCAAATGCAATATGCCCTGGAAAGAAAAAAATATTCTGCGAAAAGAAGTTATCAATGACAGTAAAGCTGTGAATTGGTCAAGTGGGCTTTGTAGGTTTTGTTTCTTTTTAGTGTACCTATTGTGTGCGACATCACAGTGGACGGAAAGATGAGAGGCGGTTTGAGTCCGACAATGAATGTAATATCTTGCGAAAGCCTCCAAATATCGACTGTCTATTCACAATAATTGACTTTGTTAGCTAATAATTGGGAGGCTAGCCAAATTTCGGGGCTGGGAAAATATATATTTGGTGTGGGCCAACTCGGTTATGAGGGGTGGTCAACTAAATTTTCGAATTTGACAAGTTAGACTTATGGTGAGCCATCCAAATTTTCAGAGTGGGCAAAGTCCATTTTGGTGGTCGGCAGGTCAGTTTTTGATGTGGCTCAACTCAGTTCTCGAATTGAGCTGCGAATATTTGGTGTGCGCCAAGTCTATTTGTTTCTTTTTTGTAGTGCGTCAAGGCATGCTGAAAACGCCATACACGATTGTTCCCAAATGACAAGAAAATTTTCGCCAGAGCCTGAGATTTATCAAGTCTAAAATTCTGCCATGATCATTGCAAATCAAACTTAGGGCGCGTAATGACTTATCCTAGGCAAGCTTAATGTACTAAGCAATGCGTCTCCATTACTGCCCAGCAGAGTCATTGGAAAACTGTGCATTCTTCGTTGTCTTGGAATGCATGTACCCATTCCCCTACTGTGTCCAGCTGAAGCCTTGTGTCTTTTTATTTATATCTGAAATTTGTAGGCGGGTTAGAAGGAGGCGGGTTTGACAGGAAAAAATGCAGGAGATACTTAAGCTCCGCGTGAGAGGATATGACAAGACGGCGTTAATGACTACCGCCAGCCAGTTTCAATTCATATCCTCGTTTGATTACACGTACTTGCTACACAATCAACAACTAATCCCTTAAAGTGCGCTTCTGCTATCTTGCACATACTCGTTATTGTATATTCTTAATATACCACTTTATGTGAAAGAGCACCGGGCATAGACATAAACCCCAACTTTCAGCAAAATAGTTGGAACGTGCCTGTGTGGCCTAGGGATATTGTTTCCGACTCGGGATACAAAGACCCTGTAGGTCTCGATTCCACTCTCTCTTTCTCATATCAAAGGAGCTACCCAAAGTGGCGACTCCTTCAAACTTGGCCATGTCCCGTGCTCTCATGACGTCACACATCCAGCCGGCTTTCTTATCTGCCAACCGGCACCTGCCAGGTGCATAGTCTCATCTTTAAGCTCACAACGGCGAGAAAGATTTTCTGTAGAACAATTGACACTGTGACGTTAGTATGACCACGAAATGTATTTTGCGGGCTGTCTTTCTGTGCGTATATTTTTTTGCTTCTCCTTACTATTGCTATCAGAGTGACGCTGTTATAGTAGTGCACTGACGAAGGTAACAATATCAACCCCTATGAAAAGACGGAGTCGTTGATTCTGTGTCACTTTGTGTGCAAACATTCTTGGCCATGATGGAGCCACTGGGGTTTTTCCAAACAATTCTCGGAGCGCTCTGGCCTCTGTCACCACAAATGGTAACGGAAGACAGCCGCGATCTGCTGCGCCGAATCTCGCTATTTCCCAGCGGCCATTCCATATATCCACAGCGCTATGCGTGACGACCAAAAGAAGGTTTGTGCCTGCGTGGTTTTCCCATCTCATATATTGCATCTCCCTGTGGCTCCCACACAAAAAAAAATACCAACAGACTCCAGCAGTGACATATTGAAGAAGTTAAGCTTTCAACTCGACGCATTTTGCTTTTAATTTTCGTCTGAAAGCACCAGCGGGCAACTGGGTCGCTTTCTTATGAGCAAACATTTGTCGAGAGGCACAAGCAGAAACAATGAGTACAATTTTGGTTGCGAGCACGAAAACAAAGAGAAGGAGTGAAAAATAACATCTTCGGCGCTTGCATCTTCTATTTGCTGCCGCGTGCCGTGCCACAAAATGAAATACTAAAGCAGTGATCTGAAAGCAGTACGCAAAACAAAGTGTTTATAAACCAAGCAACTAAGAAAACCCACGGCTTTAGAGTGCGTTTTCTTACACCACCGATCTGAGGTGGGGAATAGCCTGCGTTAATATATGTTTTTATCGGAGAAAATGACGGATTAGGAACGCGAGCTTACCTACCTTAACCTAATAAAACAAGCTTCTAAGGCGAAAACGTTTCTTGGCCCATGGACTGCGGAAATGTTCGCAGCAGATGTCTGCGTGAAATGTCCGAAAGAAACGTTCGCACGAACTGACATTGAAGAAAAACCCTATCTCCACAAGAGATCGAACCACTATCTCTCCGATCTCCAGCCGAGCGCGCAAATTATTGCGCCACGCCGGGATCGTGGGAAACCAATCGTAATTCTGCTTGTCTAGCGTGGGGGTGATGTCAGCGATGTCAATCACGACCAAGTTAGTGACAATGATAATGATGATAGCAGCAATGACAACGGTTCTGCACCGGATAATGATAGCGATTGTAGTAACGATGACAACGACGATGCATTTAGCTGATAATTATTATAGTAGCGAGAGTGATAATGATGATAGTAGGGTTGGCAGGACGATTCAGTCAGTTAAAACAGTTCTGTGAAGTGAGTTTTGTCATTTCCATTCTTCAGCAAACTTAAGCGCAGTCCTGTAATATTTGTGTCTCTGCGGTATCCGAGAAAATATATTTCACTCAAGCGCCGGTGAGACGTAGTCAACATGACTGCTCGTCCGAAAACTGTCGCAAGTGCAGGTGGAAAGTATCGGGTATTTTTTTAGGGAGTATGCAAACCGGCCGAACGCAACAAAGCGTGAACATTTATTAATGCACAGGGATTGTACCGAAAAAAAGCACTGTATCAGCTTTTCTTGTCGTCGCCATGAACGGTAACCACGAAGAACTACATGCTCATATATCGGTTGATTTAGGCTTCCTTGTCTATAGTCCACCCAGTGCGATCAACATAAAATAAAAATCTATTTATTACTCAATATTGTCACTAAATCATCGAAAATGCTTCAGCCTTTATACTTTACCGTACTCCTAATAAACCTTGAGAGAGAAGTTATAGGGCATATTGGAAGCAAATGAATCTTAGAGATTGAGAGTTAACTCTATACCTCGTCTCACAAGATGTTTGCAGCACTGCGAAAGGCAGGAAGCCCTGGCCCATTCAAGATCTCGAGCATTATAATAGGTAGTTGTGCTTGCTGGCCCTGCGCACTTTAATGAATAAGCGTGCTCCTGCTGTCACATCCACTAATTCGGAGGGCGAGAGGCGCGCAGGAGCACGGTAACCTATCGTAGTACGCGTGATCTTGATTGGAAAAAGTCGCCCCTGCCTTTCGCAGGGCTGCAAACAGCTTGTGACACGAAGTATAGGCCACTCATCGGCTGTATTACAGTACAGAAAGAGAACACGAAGACAGAGAGGGATTTTGCCACTTAGAGGACTTGTATAGCGTGCTCAGAAAAGTGGGAAAGCTTGGCAGATTGCCCCATTACGTTCTTCAAGGTTATTTTAGAAAAGCTAACATCTATACCGACACACTGAGATTGCGTATTCCTTCATGTATGTTTCCAAGGGTTTGTGCCAAATTACAGCTTCCCTGAAAAGACACTAAATTAACCGGTGCTCATTTCTTGCGCAACGTTTGTCCCCCTGCACTCATCAGTCACCTTTGACCTCAATAGTTACCTCAAAAGACAGTTCCCTTTCTTGGAAGGCCATGCGACAGTGTGTCATCACTGAACACGAGGGGGGAATAGCCGCGCTTCAGAGCAAAGTACGGGCGCCTGGCGAGCGGTGGAGAAGTGCTGTAGGGATTGAATGTTTTCTTATGTTAATTACCATAGTCCTGCATAAACATTTTTCGAAGTTATTTTCTGAATCTTGGCAATGAGCATATTCTGAATCTGTGTCTCATCTAAAGCGCAGCATGCTTCGGACATGCAGGACATGGGTTTAACCTACAATACGTGGGCTCCCAGCACTTGAAGATATGCATGCTTGAATTCGTTCTACTTGAAGTTGTGAATAGAAAAGTAAGTTATTTATGCTTCGGAGTTTAAATTATTTGTTTCACAACAGCGAAAGCTTCCACACCATGCGTATGAGGAGGCGGTAACAGGTGGTATTGCACCATAAGAATTCAATATTTTTAATTTTATGAGACCACGATTTATTCCCACTGACCTAATTCTGTGGTATTTTGCATAAAAGTTTTCACTCTATCATAAATTCACCAATATATCATAGATTCACCGCAACCAGGTGGTTTCCAGGAAATGATTGTTAGCTAGCGCGAAAAGAAGATGATGCAAGCAAAGACGGAGCACTCAGCACTTAATATTTCTACCTCTTTCCTTTCATGGGCGCTTACGATTCCTATTCATTTCGCGGTTTTTCTAAGTCATTACTAGCTCATTGACAGTTTCAAATGATATGTTCAATGGTATATATGTATATATGTTTAGAGGCAACCGGCTGGACGTAGAGCCATCACGACTACTGAGATGGCAGATATCCGCGTTCACAAGTCCGAGTGAACTCACGACAGTCCTTTACCGACATTTACGAACATTTGTTTCTGGTGTCAGGGTCTAAAGTAGCTCTTTTAACTGTGAAACATCAACTTCAATGTACGCAAGTCAAGCACGTGATGTGGAGCACAGTCCCTACTTAGGATACCAGGATGCAATATAATAATAAGCACCTTGTGTGGATACGTGGCATCGTAAAAGTGGTTTTGTAGCACGGATCCAAGTCTTTGGGTGCGGGAGTTATAGAATTCATTGCATACTTTCCTGCAAGAAGAGGTTCAACTTAGGAATTAACCCCTTCATCAACTTGCCGTGTTTATCCAGAGAGACGGGAATGTTGCGGAAAAGAAGAGATTCTCAATTTGAGAAATTGCCCTGCCCAAATCCAAGGTGTCCTGAGCAAAAACGTTTTTAGGAAAATGGTTAGGGTATTACGGTTGAGTAGAAAATGAAATACCTATGGTTTTGCTATAAGCTTAATCACTAGTATAGCCGATCACTAGTAGCCAATCACTAGTGCATGATCGGGATATATATATATATATATATATATATATATATATATATATATATATATATATATATATATGTTGTGTGTGTGTGTGCGTGTGTGTGTGTGTGTGTGTGCGTGTGTGTGTGTGTGTGCGTGTGTGCGTGCACGTGTGCATTGTTACTTGGTAGTAACTAGGCCGTAGGCGAAAATCGGGTAGACTTGGATATCCTGACATAAACTTTTTATTGAGCTGACTTGGGCCTTCAAAAGAATTAAGCAACTTGGCGGTGGCGATAGCAGCAGTCGTGCTCAGCGGTCATTGAATTGAAAATGCCTGCGGTGCTCTTTATTGCACAAATTAAAGTCATCGAAGAAACATCAAAATAAAGCCGCAAAGGTGACCAGAACGAACTGGAACATTGTGGGAACATACACCGCTGCCTGGAACCATTCGAGATACATATCGGTGCATCTTGCGCGACAAAAAAAAAAAAAAAATGTTAAGCCATGTTTTGCGATACCGAAAGTAAAATTACGAAGAACACATGATCTTTTTGTGCGCTACACTCATGGTGATAAGGCGGCATACCAGCAGCTATCAAATACAACAATTAATAAAGTTTTAATGTTTCGCGGCAATCCATATAAAGAGCATAGAAAAAAAAAGTGACACAGAACTGACGGGAAGCGCACTCACGGCTGATAGTGCGCAAAAATCGGCTGTAGTTTCCAGTACCCTTCAACGCTTGCAGAGCCAACCCGCACTCAACGCCCACCAGCGCATTCGCACTGCTTAGCTGGCTTATTTCAACCATTGATTCCTTTGTTTTCTTTTTCCTTGTTAATCGCTTTCCCTCCATTTTCTCCCACCCTTCGGCCTACATAAGGTTCTGCCTTCCGCCAATAAAGTTGGTTTACAGTTACCGCCTGTGTGTATGGGTTGCCTCTATTGTACTTGTCTTCGCGCTATAAAACTCCTACATCAAGATGAACTACCAACTCGCCCAACAAAAAGTTTTAATGAAGTTCCCTATATAGGCATGCATTTCATAATGTGCATTCTTCCACAGCCTTCTCTGACGAACGGATTTAGTACTGGGATTTTCTCCCACGTGTACCAGCTCATTTAGTTTTAACCTGTCAGCGTTATAAATACGCTAACCACGGTGACAGGCCGCTGGGTGGATGTCGCTGGCATATTTATTTACTCATTTATTCCGCAAACAACTGCAGAGGCGGCGAAGAGATGACTCGCAATTATCCAGCGCCAAAGTTTTCCGGCTGTCGGTAACGAGGCAGTGCGCCGACGAGGCAGTGCGCCGACGGGTCGGTGCGAGGTTTCAGCAAACGAGGAAGGGATTTGGACGGCTCAGAAAAGATGCGCGCCGGAGCTGTAACCGAGATTGCTCTTCCTGATCCGCGAGATTGCGGTGAGTCGGAGCCCAACTACTGTCGGCAGAAAGACAACGAGTCTCGCATCAAGTGTTTTTACTTGCATCTTGCAGTCCCCAGACAGCCTGATACGGAGCGGGATTATCTGGTCCAAGTTAAGTAAACAAGGAAAATCATAATGGTGACCCGGCTAGTTGACGAAAAGTGCCGGCCTATAAGATGAAAAAGTTTTTTCGTTGTGAAGTGACTTCCATACGCTCACGAAAGTTAGTAAAAAGAGTTACTCAGTGGACGGCAGATTTGACACTATCATTGACTTGACACCTCTTTCAGTCTTAGGGTATAGCTTCCGCGCCCCCTCTGAAGCGTCCTTTTTTTTGCGAAAACAAGCTGGCAGACATGTGAAGAAAAATAGTTTTTTCGTAAAGTGTACCTAGCACGATATTTACTATAATAACACTATGTGCTATGACTTTTAAAAATTCAAGACACTTAGGATTACCTATGTTTGTGAAGGCGAAAATTCCCTTGCGAAGTGGCAACATTTTTTAATTTGCCCTCTGAGCTACGACATTGGCCGTAATGAGGTGATTACGGCATAAAATTGTAGGCTCTAAGACAGGTCGAATCCTTATCGCTAACCATTAGGCAGCAAATTGGTATGACACCAAGCAACTCTGCAAGATGAATGGTTTCGTCTCGAGTCTAGTAAGAATGACAATTCTGCGGCTACATGGAGATTGAGGTTGTTTGCGGTGCCTTAATAGCAAATGGAGTGCCGGAGCTGATAAGAGGAGAATAGCCTTTGCAGTAGAGTGTCATATTTGTTGCCGCTGTATTACCTATATGCTCCGCATTGTGCATTGTTTCACTGATGGTCGATGTCCTGGCTTGTTTTGGTGCGTTGATGTTTTTCAATAAATTTTCTTCTTGCTGTTCTTCATGCTCATGTCCCTATCGTCACAACGGGGGCTGTACAATGGATGGCGCCAGAGTCGTTATGACAGTGATTCGAGCACAAACCTTAAAACCACGGTCTTCTCTAGGAAGTTGAAAGCGTCATGACTAAAAATTCAAGAGTCATAGTTAACTTGTAAAGGTTAATGTGACCAGGTGTCGTTGTCACCTAGGGTCATATTACTCTCGAGAGTGCGTGCGTGGTTTCACATTGAATTAGCCTGAAGAATAAGCATGTAAAGCGAGGCAGAAATGGTTGTAGAGGTATCGCTCTAAAGGAAACTGGAGAGTCTACAGCAGACTCTGGGATAAAGTTTTTGGTAAAGAAGCGAGTGCTCTATAATTAAGAGGAGGGGGGGACCGCGTGAACAGACGAAAGAATGGACAGATGGTTGGACGGAAGGAGGGACAAACAGGCGGTTAGGTGAGTGAGATGTGGATGAACGGACGGATGGGCATGTGAGTGGATGGATAGATGGAGTAATGGATGAATGGACGGACGAGAGGACATGTGGAGTATCGACGCATAGCTGCATAGATGAATAGATCAATAAGCAAGAGATATGTCGAGAAAACAGAACTTCACTGCATGTTTTGCGAGGTGCGGTGCGAATGTCTTCGATGACGGACCCTGCGATCAGAGCGAACTGCGTTCTGCGGATCGATCAAGCGCAAGAAAATTGGCTCTACAGTGTTCCTTTCCTGGAGAAGAATCAACATGAGCAGTTTAATTGAGATCGCTATGTTTGAACACATACAACCTTTGCCAGAAGTGTACAGCCCAGGGGGTCTGCTTCTCCGCCATGTAGTGGCGCTGGTTTAGCATTAGTGGAGGTCATTTCAATCGAAGAGGGTAGGGCCAAACATCTTCTTACCATCAAGAGATTCAGAACATTAGAAATGCATTACAAGCCGCACGAAATGGCTCAGAAACAGACCCCCTGGGCTTTATACTTTTGACAAACACTGTACACAAGAGCGGCAACGTCTGTGTTTGTGAGCCGAGGAGTCCAAGATTATTAGTGACTACCATGAATGTGTTAGTGGCAAGAAGAAAGACGAGGAATGCTCCGTCGTGCATTGTTGCAAAGGTTCAGTTGCTGGTGACGAATAGGAACCCGGGTATGAGGTCAGCGGAGATGACAAGCGTAAAATTTCGAAAATCGTTGCGCGCTCCTGATTGCTATTGAAATGTTATGGACATATGCTTGGAGAAAGCGAGAACAACTCCTCAGAACTCCTCAGTCTAATTCAGCGGCATAGCAGACCCTGTCGATCCCACGAATGCTCAGAAAGGTTCTGAAGGAAGGTTTTCGGACCACTGTTTTCATTACAGACATGTGAGGAATGCCTCTGCCTGTGGATGGAGCCGTTCGACTATAACATTTGCCCAAGGATGGTAGCTTTTAGTATGAATGTTTTGTATCACCAGGACGTTGGCAAAAGAGGCGAAGAAAGGCGATGAAAGTGACAGTCTCGAATGGCAGTCACAACTAAGTGGCAATTGGAACGACTCTGTCAGCTAGTCATGAATACTGTAGTAAACTATCTCAACAATATTGCCAGTAATGAAAAGACAGCCCCTTTTGTCAACGTGTGAAACGTCAACGCACGCGAGCTGTTAACAGGTCCCACGTTACAAATCATCGACGTCAGAAGTCTTAAGTGGACGTGTAGCAACCTGGCGTGCAAAGGTCGAATCAGAGATGCTGGAGGGATGACATGTCGCAACACTTTGACGTCCTGACGCTGAAGAAATTGCTGATGCATTGGCACATTTGGCTTTCGTGGTACCAATGTCATCAATCATGTTATATGCAAACTTTCTGTGCTATTAATATGGTCGAATGTCTTTCAAAAATGCTCAAGTTATCTCAGTACAACTTTCCGCGCAAGCAAATCGATGGCAACCGGTGGCAACACGTGAGAAGTTGTATTTGTGTTCTTTTAATCTTGTATTAAGACAGCGGCCAGTTTAGCCGCTACTTCTTGCAGGACACTGATAAAGAATAACTCACTCCTGGCAAGAGACGAAACGATGTACGCGCCTTTTCGAGCAGCCTTGAGGTTCACTTTTCGAGGAACTCCCTTTACAAACAGGACTAAACAATCGCTTAGGCGCCGAAAAAAAAAAAAAAAAAACGTGTACTCTTGCACGCTTGCCTAACCTCCTTAGGTTGTGTGAAACCTGTTGCAAATATGGCACGACTGCAAAATTTTTGTCAGTATGAGTTTTTCCTCTAATTGCTGTCTTCATCTTTTTCTGCAGCTTTATTTTTTTTTTTTTTTTTTTTTTTGCCACGCAAACTATAACTTGCGAAGGGTAACCAGCCTGCGTAAGGCAACCTACTTCGGTTTGGAAACGTTACCCCAGCCTGTGTTTATAAGTCTTTTGTGCTGCGTTGTTAAAAACAGAATACACAATTGCTCTTTTCACAATCTTTGCTCGCGCAATTTCTGTCAAGGTTATTGTACCCTGGTTTTCTCGCACTTAAAGACAATTGGAATATGACCTAGATGGGCCGGACGGACGTTCTGTACACACGCAAACAATGCATCGCATAATAACTGTGTGAAAAACAATCCCTCACAGACATTTCGTTGCCAATATATGCGTCTCTTTTAAACTGATATATTCACACGAGATTTCGTACGGAATTCTGGGGAATGGAAGAGCTTATTTCGTGCACGTGAATTGTACCGGCAGCAAATGGAGTGGGAAGTAGAATTTTTCAAAGGCGCATTTGGAAAGAAAGCTTGTTGCATTATCGAGTTCGTATTTCAGGTGCGGCACATCCCTTTCGAACGCAGTTCTAAATATACTCTCTTGTTTGACACTGTTTTGGAACAAGACAGCATCTCGCCAATTTTGACAGTGTGCGTGCGAATAGTGCTACAGTCACAATATAAAGGACTCAGACGTTATTTTTTTTTATCTAGGGACAAGGACTTAAAACATGGTAAGGAGTGCGTTGTAAACGTGAAAGAGTATTCTTTTACAGTATAGTATAAATTTGTCGCTGATTTTTCTCTCCGGAGCAATAAAGTTCATTTTTATGCAAAAAGCGTTCTCTAAACCTCCTAAAGGACTGTATCTGGTTGCAAGCAATAAGAATGTTCTCACGTTTCGTGCTTTTTCTGAGAGAAATGAGATCTTCGAGCACCGGCCCCGGGAGAATTTTCTTGAAGATCATCTCTTGCCCAAGGTTGTGCATGTCTAGAGTTACACCTAGTCATTATTCACGTTGTCATGGAGTCTTCCTTGCGAAGTTGTAACTGAAAATACTATGTGCATGAAGCAACTCATGAGTAATGCTCTCAAGAAGGCCTCTGTGAGAAAATTTCGAGCTCTTTGCTGTATCTGAAAGTTGCGAAAGGTTTCATGACGGCATTTTACGCAAACGTAGATCGCATGACAAGTTCCTACTTTCTATTGCATTCTGGCTGCTGTTTAGAGAGTGGTGAGCCCTGTGAAGGCAAGGAGAGATGCGTTTGAATGCAGTGTGCTGCTTTTAAATTTGATAGTCAAGCCAGTCGAATAGAGTAACTCATGCACGATAAGAAAACTAGAATTTCAAGCCTTATGGAAACCATAGGGTAGGTCCTAAGTAGTGAGGCTGTGGGGGACATCATTTTAGCCTTGTTTCGTGAATCCGCAATTGTTGTAAAGCTATAGTCTCTAGAGGGTGAAAAATTGTAGCGAAAGCGACTCGAGGACCTTTTTGGCTTGATGGACGTCTTACGTCTTCGACTGTACTTGCATAAGTGTAGAGAGTGATCTTGAGCTTTTCGCCGATCCTAGGCGTACCTAGTCGACTAATGGTCTATGATGCCTATGTTTATTTCATTGAAAAGTTTGAAAGTAAGCTCTTTATTGAGCGTTTATTAAATAAACTGTAGACGAAAAGTGAACTGAGCATTAAAATGCTGAAATTTATTAAAAGTGAGCTTCACTAAGGTCCAGTTGATCACACGCAGTCCTATATTTGTGATGTGTACTTCTTCACTACAGTTGTATTATAGACCGCTAACGAATTGAAGCCGTAATTAAGCTTCACGATGGCTGCTGTTAGACCTTTGAAGAGTCATTTTGCTCGATAGGTTTGTTCATGACCTCCTAATATATGCGACACTTGCGTTAGATACAAGTGGCGTCATAAACCCCAACCCCAATCCACTATTGCGCATGCGTTCGGGCTGCCGATCCTGCGGACGCAAGCAGGCTGACAGTCAGCCATCGAGACCGACTGCTTGCTGTTGGAGACCCTGTCGAGAAGCGCTTCTCCTCCGACCCTCGCAAAATTCCATCCTTTTGCGCTTACTAGCGTGCCTACGTGGTGAGTGCGCCTTTATAAACGTACTCCGTCCCTTTTTTCATGCCTTTTCGATCACTCGTGTTTGTAGCATCGTTTGCGTATATTGTGGCTGGACCATGACGCCTGCTTCGAGGAGCTGGAAGCGACACCCAACACTCATTCTGCGCGATTACCTGCCGGAAAGAGTGCGAGCTTCTCGTAGATGCACGATTACTGTACCGGAGTACCCGGAATCAATTCCGACCGCCGGAGGCTGCGTTTCGATGAAGGCGAAACAGAGAGGCGTCCGTGTGCTGTGCGATGCCAGTGCACGTTAAAGATCCCCAGGTGGCCGAAATTACTCCGTAACCCTCCATCACGGCTCCCCTTTCTCTCTTTTAACCTTCACTGCCCCCTCTTTCTCCCATCCCTTACGGCGCGGCCGGGTGAGGTGTCCACTGAGCAAGTGTGACAGATACTGCGCTTTTTCTTTCCTGTTAACCAATTATTATTATTTTCAATAATAACTTGCACATACAATCCAATTGCCCACTCTATTTTCTTAAATAGCATCCTCAAACACTGACTTTTCATTTGGAATATTTTGACATCTTTGAACCTCCGTTTCCCGATTGTATGTTTTAGAGAGCAGCTCCTTGGCGCTCGTTCCTGTGTTTCGCGTCGTCGTCGCCGTCGCTGTTGGCATTGTCCCTCGTAACCAGCTCCGCAGCAGGGGCAGCCGTTAATTGCATTTCTGATTTATGCGGTCCTTGGGGTGTCAAGGCGTTGTCCGACCGTTGGTGTACCGCATCGTCTGCATGACAGCGATATGTTTCAAAATGGTTCGTGTACACGTGATGTGACAGGGTCACCAACAAGAGGCGAGCATTGTGTTGGAGGACGGTGTCAATCATGCACACTAGCACATTTTTTGTTAGTGAACCATCAGAAAATGTGTCAGTGAACCGTCAATCGCTTTAACAGATAATGAGGTCGGGTTTATTGAACGTGGTGTGTGTGTGCGGTCATCATGATTTGGTTTTTTGTTTAATGTGTGGTTTGGTGCTGCTTGGCTGGGTTATTTATGCTCTGTGTTTTTTCAATGAACTTCAGTTGCGAGTCAGCGCCCGTCCTGTTTGTTCTTGACCTCCATCCACGTTTGTAGCGCTGTTTTTTTCATCATGTCACCGTACCAACTCGCCCAGATGTCTCTTCTATTACAAAAAAAAAGGCGGAGGAACTTACGTCTTTTTGCAAGGATTATTCAGATCCCCTGGCCCTGTGTCGTCTCATGTACTCATGCATTGTCGTCCTAATCTGTCCAGTTTGGAACTCGCCTTTTGGGCAATCTTTGCGTCTGACAGATGGCGCAAGGTTTTAGAGGACTACAGCAAGCATTGGTCTTCACTGTAGCGCGTTTAGTTTATTCAGCGTTTTGTTATATGCGATTTCACAAATCCTCAACAGCCGGCAGCGTCCTGGTGCAACAAGAAATCGACTACTCGCCCTGATATTCGTGTCGCTAGTGGCGCATGTACAAGCGTGCTGAGACACCGCAGATGACAGTCCAAGTGGTGGGGAGAAGGCAACACGTACGGCTTCAATAAATGTGGCGTGAAGGCCTCTCTATATCCTTTGCTTCCTCACGCCCATGATTAGCGGACGCAATAAAAATGATCTTTCCAGGTCAGGAGCGTAACGGACTTTTTACTACTGCGTTTACTCCCGTTTCAGGCTTTTTCATTGCATTCCCCTCTTTCAACGTCACCGTTTTAAATGAACATGGCGCTGATGGCTGCGAATTGAGCGTTTTCGCTACGATGTGCTTCTTTCGTGGCCCAATATGCCTTCTCCATGATGTTTTCTGGAGTTAAAGTTAAGCTGCGGTTCCTCGATTTTCGCTCTGTATTTGGAGTCGTAGTTGTGCTTGTAATACTAGTAATCTAGGTTATTTTACAGGAAGAACTTATCGAGGCTCCTTACCTTGACTTCGTATCAATGTTGTAGCGATTGTAGAAGTGAAATAAGAAAAGGCCCACTATATAACCCTTCGTGTATTTATTTATCAATCATTCTTACCACTCTATATTAATTGTCATATCAAAATTCCTTCATATTGGTCCTTGAATCTTACGTGACCTAACGGTAACGTCCCTGTGAGCTTTTCCTGACTAACACTTATTGAACAGCGTATGGTTCAATTGAGACGTGTTTAAGGTAATTATGCGGCCATAACTGTTTTGTGGGAAAAATGTAAAAACATCTCGTTGAAAAGCATTATGATTAAAAGGTAATTTTCAAACTTTCTAAATCTAGTATGACAGAACTAGTCTTCGGAAAGAAACATTGAGCAAAAAATGGCCACATAAATGGCAGAACACGGGACGATCACAGTTTATAACTAAGCTTCTTTCTTCTCAGTGTGTGTGTGTGTGTGTGTGTGTGTGTGTGTGTGTGTGTGTGTGTGTGTGTGTGTGTGTGTGTGTGTGTGTGTGTGTGTGTGTGTGTGTGTGTGTGTGTGTGTGTGTGTGTGTGTGTGTGTGTGTGTGTGTGTGTGTGTGTGTGTGTGTGTGCGCGTGTGTGCGTGCGTGCGTGCGTGCGTGCGTGCGTGCGTGCGTGCGTGCGTGCGTGCGTGCGTGCGTGCGTGCGTGCGTGCGTGCGTGCGTGTGTGTGTGTGTGTGTGTGTGTGTGTGTGTGTGTGTGTGTGTGTGTGTGTGTGTGTGTGTGTGTGTGTGTGTGTGTGTGTGTGTGTGTGTGTGTGTGTGTGTGTGTGTGTGCGTGCGTGCGTGCGTGCGTGCGTGCGTGCGTGCGTGCGTGCGTGCGTGCGTGCGTGCGTGCGTGCGTGCGTGCGTGCGTGCGTGCGTGCGTGCGTGCGTGTGTGTGTGTGTGTGTGTGTGTGTGTGTGTGTGTGTGTGTGTGTGTGTGTGTGTGTGTGTGTGTGTGTGTGTGTGTGTGTGTGTGTGTGTGTGTGTGTGTGTGTGTGTGTGTGTGTGTGTGTGTGTGTGTGTGTGTGTGTGTGTGTGTGTGTGTGTGTGTGTGTGTGTGCGCGCGTGCGTGTGTACACGTGCGCTTTCCGCGCAACTCTCTAACTTCTAGCGAATTACAAAACATATTTTGACAATATAGGAGACCTTAACCAACTTGATAGAATCGAAAGAGAGAGAGCAAACGCCAACACGAGATCGCAAAGGAAAGCGCTTGTCCACGAAAATAAAATGGAGCAGAACAGTGGCAGCGTACTGAGCGACGTGTACAGGTCTGCCTTGTTCTGTTCATGCTGTCCGTTCCTTTTAAAGCCGTGTGCTACTGAGGCTCGCAAGCTTAACAACCGACCAGGACCAACACCGACGTTGCCCTGGTCAACTAAAGCACTCCGAGGGGCCTACTATGACTACTTTTTCCCGAATGGCAACGACTTTCTTGGGTTGCCCAAAGACCGGAACCTGCTCTGGCGTACTCCGCCTGACATGTTTCCGCACTCTGTGTCCGCTTGTAATGGCTCCCATCCCGGAAGATGCGGAGACAGCAGCCCCCGCCCGGAGGCGGTCGCCTGCTTGGCCTTGGCAGAGCAAGCTCGCGCAAAGCCGACCTTAGTGTATACGGAGGCTTTAGATTTTTTTTAGTTATTTTTGCCGCTAGAGCAGACTGCCAGCACCGATGGCAACTCAACGCGTTTAGTATGCACAAAGTTTCACTCGTAGCGACGTGACTGACATTGACGGTGTATACGCTGAGCGGAGGCAGACACGGATGATACAGCGTGTTCTCTGGCAAGAGAAAAAAGGGTAAGGAGGTGCCTTTAAACGAGCTCTAACTGTAAAACAGTAAACACCGGTAAGAGAAAAAGAAAGGCACGCGAAGTCTGAGTGCTACCTGCTCTCACTCGGTGAACGAAAATCTCCGATACTCTCTTCCACCGGCATAACCATCCCCAAATATTGCCTTTTAACATATAATGTATATCACTCTCCTCGTACTAAAAATAAAACGTCATAGTGATATGGTTTGTGCGTCTTTCGTGGCCATAATATAGATACGTATTTACGTTATAAGCCTAATCAACCTAGAGTAAAGCCTCATATTTGTACATACGAACATGGGCCTCATCCATAGCATATAAAAAAACAACAACAAATGATGAACAGAAAACGACGGGCATAAACATGTTGAACTATTCATCAATTTCTCCTCCCGTATGTCCCAATGTGACTGCGCTTGCTACACCGCCAATGAAATTAGGTCACAATGTATACCATTTCTCATAAAGAGTTGTGAGGAATATAGGGTGACCGAATATTTCTGATTTGGTTAGGAAAAAACTTTTTCCTTTTAGGTGAATTTTGCATCTTTTATATACCCCATAAATTCGCTCTTGGTGTCCTGTCCCGTCCTTTATTTCCTTCCGTGTGTGTCTTTTGAGCGCTTGTTCCCCTTATCAACAACGATGCCTTGTAGAACCCGCAATGTTCTAGATGTTAAATGGAATTTCGTGGCTAGCAGCTGCCTGATAATATGAAGTGACTAATACGTTACCGAGGTAACCGGCTAACTATATGTTGACAGTTAACATTTAACAAATACATATCTGTGCTTAGACACAATAAGATATGTGTCGATGGGGATTAACAATAACCTTAGCAGTGTTTAAAATATTAAAATCACAGTCGCCCTCCAGTTTTACAGTTTCTTGTCCTTAGGTTCGGATGACTTGGTAACCACTCGCTCTCGAGAGAGTTCCCAGCGTACGTCAGCTCGAGCAGACACTGTGTGCATATGCCATTCGAAATATCAAATAAACATCATTCTGAAATTGCAGGTACAAACGCAAAGTAATTGCGTCTGTATAGTTATTAAGAACGTCAAGACTTTACTTCCTTGCACTAACTATGAGTTTTAATATACTTCACAAAACTGGGGAACATACACTTCGTTCTCACTAATTGCATTAAACGTGAGTGAAAAGGAGCACTAAAGGGAAACTTGACTTAAAAGCTGTCCACGCAAAATCTCTCGCTCGCTATGCGCTAGCGGCGTGAAATGACAGCTCTCACTAGCTTAACGGATATCGATGGTTTTTTTAGGATATGTAAGCGACATATTGCTTTGTAAATGCATATTGTGGGTAGGAACGTTCGAAAAGCAAACGTAAACGTTTAGACAGAACTGGGGCAGTACTTCGCAACAATGTACGCGTGACATGACGCTTGGTTTAACTTGTCGCATCTATAACATTCTTTTGATCTGAGATTACCGGGGTAAAGTTATCTGCGTCTACTCCTCTCGCTGGTTTCGCCAGCTGTGTCTCCACGGGTGACTGAAATGGTTGAGAGGAAAAACCTCTTAAACTATGTATTTAATTCTGTTTGCTTCCTTTGTTTTAGCATGCTTTAATAATCGTGAGCCTCATCACTGTTCATTTTTGTGTGATTTTTCCGTTTTGTTCTTTGCGATGAAACTCCACTGCCCTTTATGCGCCATGGTAACAAAATATATGAAGTCCAAGTGAGAAATAAAGTCATTAAAATTACACAGCTCTAAAAAGTACGTTAAAATGACAGTGATAGTTAAAGAAGCAAATTCACACTAGGCAGAAAACCTAATCCTAAAGCGGTAATGCGGTAATGTCCCAACCTCACTTGTGCGATTTCTAAGTGAAGAAAAAAAAAAGAGATTAGTATACGTTACCAGTAGATTGGGCCCACTGACCACTCTGCGTTCGCATTTTGTAAGCTGAGATCAGGTATAGCTCTCGAACAACTTCAGTGTATCTTTTTCTCTACTCATCAGCTGTGTAATCTATAGTGTGCAGATCGGAAATAAATAAGTATACGACAGAGGCGGAAAAGGTAGCTGCTAATATGTATTTTTGAATGTATTGAAGTATGTCTGTTTTCAGCACCTTTCCTAAAGAAAGGCGTTAAAAAATACATTGACGAAAAGAAAGTATTGGAGGCGGAATTTTTTCTCGAGCTGATGTCTGCGAGCGACACTGAAAAAAGAAAAAAAAAAACGCACCGATTGCGTGGTAGTACGCTTGAATGGATAAACCACATGCAGGTTGAAAACGAAGCCCAGCCCGGTTACAAGAAAAGGGGATTAATTTATCTATGCATGCGCTAGCCCACTAAGACATATTTTTCAGCCTTTAAAATTGCTTAAAAAATACGCAAAGTGAAGCAGCTACTAAGCCACATACTAGGGTGAAAAGCAAATTGACATTGACCTCATGAAATGTGCAGTCTAGTTGTGCCAATTAAACGGCATTATCATCTTTTACGTTGAGTTCCCTCTGACAAAATGTAGAAATTGAAACCTTATGTTCCTTCTCTCTCTTATTGTTGTTTATGCTTGTTTTGAAATATTAATTCCACTAAATAGAGATTACATCAGGAGCAATGATGAAACATTTCAAATTTCCTAATAACTGCTGCGTCCACAAGGCATCGGCGGGCATTTCACAACCAAGACACCTGGACAGGGAGTGAACAAATTTGGTACAATATTATGTCAGCAGAGCTTTAGAAATTAACACTGTGATGCGGTGCAGCAATGACTTGCAAAAACATAGACATGGCGACAAAAATCATAGTACTAACCCAATACAAGATGTTAAAAGGCCAGAATGAAGCGACTGCATTACCTTCTATACATATAGTTACTCTTTATGGAATTTTATGGTAAGACAATACAGGAAGGAATATATCTCAGCAATATTACGCAGCAACTTCAAAATACGGATAATATTCCCTTTTCCATAGTCAGATACGTTTCCTACGAACTTCCCGTTTATTTATTGCGACAGTTGTATTCTGAGGGCAATAATAATAGTCAGTGTAAAGTGAGACACATCGTCCCTCTTTCCTTCGGCAGTTCTGATCATGTCCCACTGCGGTGAATTGCGCAAAACAAGGGCCCAGTTACTCGATCGGATTGCCCAACTCTTTCGTTTCCGCATTCTGAATATCCGCAGCAGTTGTATGCGAACCATTGAAAATTCAGCAAGATGCGATTCTCGCTGCGTTCACTTCTGCCATAATATCACCATATACGAGCGTGCCGGCGAAGGTGCACACATTTCCATCCTCGGTCACATTTCGTCGGCCTCCGTAGTGAGCATCCCCCGCGCAATGGGTTGCGAGGGAAAGCTAAATCGCCAAGACTAGAAGTGGCAGCCGCGGTCCCCTGCTCGAATCATGATCAAAAATAAAGGCCGCCATAAGCGGGGCTCGGAATGGTCCGTCGTTCCTGCTTTATAGCCACTGTTTTCAGAGGGGGTCCTTATTTTTCATTTGGCAAAAGCTGTTGCGGTGCCCCGAAGTGAGACAAGCACGATTGATGGGGCTTTTGTGGGCACGTCATGATAGTAAAAAACGAAAAAAAAAATTGAAGCAGTTGACATGAATCTCTTATTTCCGCCATGGCGCTACAAATTTAAAGCGATGTCATTGTAACATATTGCCACAAAGGGATACCTGCAGCCTTGCGCACAATAAAGACTTGAAATTTATGCAGTGAATGCTCATATATTGCCTTACCGATAAAAGAACCTGCCGAAAAACCATTGGCAAAGCAGTAGGCTGTATTAAAGGCAGTGTCTAAGAGGAAACGCTTTACAGAGAAGCATAACGCGAAGCGAGAAAAAACAGCCGTTAACAACAACAAAAAATTTACCCTCACAGGCGCTACATAGAAACTAACGGCCGATTGCGCACAAAAAGGAGAGAAGAAAGCCTAAAAACTGCCCGTGATCTCCCCCCCCCCCCAAAAAAAAAAAATCAAAAACAAAAAGAACATCTGCGAACAAATAATTACTAAGCATATCATGTTTTTTTCTTTTAATTGGGGGAAACTTAATTTTAATTCATGTTAACAATGCAATAGCTTAAGACAAGTTCCGTATGCCTGTTCCTCCTACTCCGTCATGACTGCTCCCCCGACATTCCACCTTCCGCTGGATACTCCTTTGGCAGCCCTCTCCAGTTGCGGGCACTCAACGCTACCGTAGACAAAGGCGCCTTTGATTCTGGATTTATTCCAACCTGATGCTCGGAGATGTCTAGACACGCCTGCATACAACGATCTGCAACTGGAAGCCACGCATAGCCTATCGTCGCTCCCGGTCATGTCACGTGGTCTCAACACGTCCCGCATCATGTCGGCCGGTCAGCGCTTTCAATGACAAAGGTCAGACACAGGCGTAGAGCAGTGACGTTTTTAGTGCGGTATAGCGCAGTATTCAGTGGCGTAAAAGCAGGTATATCCGAATGAAGGCTGTCATAAAACTATGTGCCAACAGACACCTGGCACAATCATACGAGTAAACGGAAGTCAATTTATTTTAATGGCTTTAAATATAAACCAGCTGCTACCGGTTAATGCTGGTATGCGGTAAAAAAGAAGAAATGAAATCCAACACATACATGATGGCCAAGTTGACAGTTGCTCCGGTAGGTGGCAGCCGATCGAGACAAAGTGTAACTCGTCGAAGTTGCTGCTTCGGCATAACACTTTCCGAACTGATCTTTCCAACTTCGAACTCATATATTTTAGAAATTAGGACACCTATAGAGATGTGCGTTTAGCGGGATAATGCTCATACACACATAGGTTTTTCGTTTTTTTTTTCGTAGATTATTTATTTGACATAGAAACTCATGGCCGAAGACAATAAACATTTCCATTTGGTTAGGTCATCTTCATGACCATGTGCACAGTGGGTTAATTTTTCTCCTCAGATGCCTCAGTAACCTCACCGGACATCTCATCCTGGATATGTTGCAACCGTTGGCATTGCCGCAAACTCAATACTTGCAACCTGACCACCTTGCAGCAGGATAGTGACACTCTTAAAATGACCTTGATCTTTTGGAATGCCTCGAAACGCATTTCCAAGGAATTTGGTTGGCTGAGGATCTCCCACACATTTTTCGAAGTGTACGGTCTAACATACACTGGTGCCGTATCTCTTGGACTTTCGAGTTTGCGTCGCAGCAGCGTTTGCGCACGTTAATGGAGACATGCTACATCGGGCATGGCAGAAACTGCAATATCGCTTCGAAATGCTTCGTGGTTAAGATTGCGCGATCACAGAACTCGATTAAACTACCACCAAACGTCAGGTCTGTGTCTGAATCTCTAGCAACATGCCTCATCTTTCTACCTATCCCCATTTCAGAAATACATCCGAATAAAGTTACCAGAACCACTTTGGAACACCCTGTACTTGTCGCACTTCGGCAGGCTACCTTAAAATATCTTAACACGAACTGATGAGTTTTGTACTAAGCGATAAATCATGGATACAATAAATGTCAAGCAAAAATATGAACCGAAGAGAAATCAAGATAATGGCTATTCAAAATAAACAATGCTTAACAAGGAAAAACCAGAAAGCTTTAGTCGTAATTTATTTAGCTACGTAAACCAGGATCCACTTCATCTTCGATGCGGCTTTCTACATCGTAGAAGTTAAAGAGAATTTGATGACTGGAGATGCGGAAAATAAGCACCAAGGGCTGTGCGATAATCACTGCATTACTGTGTACAGAACCATGTTGCCTCTGCGGTGTGCTCGCGTGCTGTCCCTGACCTCTTCCCATGGGTGCAAACGACTATGCGACCACAAACAAGGCTCAGGGAGCTTCGACCTGCTCAGTTGAAAGAGTTCATCATCATCATCATCAGCCTGACTATACCCACTGCAGGGCGAAGGCCTTTCCTATACTTCTATACTTAACCCGATTCTTTGCTAGCTGCATCCACTTGACCCCAGCGAACTTCTTAATCTCATCCGCCCACCTAACTTTCTGACGCCCCCTGCTACGCTTTCCTTCCCTTGGAATCCAGTTTGTTACCCTAAGCGACCATCGGTTATCCTCTATTCGCACTACATGTCCTGCCCATACCCATTTCTTCTTAATTTCCACTAGAATGTCAGTAACTTGAGTTATTTCTCTGACCCACTCTGCACGCTTCCTATCTCTTAATGTTACCCCTACCATTTTTCGCTCCATAGCCCTCTGGGTTGTCCTCAACTTAAGTGACAACGTTACTGCGAAGGTTAGAGCACGTGCTTCGCGGAGGAGATGAAGGGGGTTGTGTTTTCGGCGTCCATAGGATGGCATCAAACGGTGGGTGCTTCCTACTCTACAACTGCACCGTCTCCACATCCTACTGGGCAGGATTCGCCGAGGAAAAACATTTAACGACATGGCGAACACTCTTTATACATGCGAACCATTACGTTAAAGCTAACGCAGTAAGAGTAAAAATACACAAAAGAGCAATCGATATCACTTCCTTTTGTGATTTCAAAAGCAGGAGCATTCCCAGCCACATTCTTCGGTTTCGTCGAGGAGGCTGTCATGCTTCTTTGAAACAACATTTCGAAAGAGGAAGATCAGCTCGACACCAGTGGGTTTCAAAATCAGCTCAAGGCAAAGAGAACAACTTCGCAGCCTATTGTGTTAGACCAATGCTCCATCTTCGTTTTTCTTCGGCAATTTATTTACTATACACCAATAATGTTCTTAGTACATGAACTATGTGTAGATTATTAAAAAAGTCTCCATAGCCCCTTTCTTGTTTTGCTTTGATGCCATTCTTTCAAGCTGCTTTCGAATCTCGTCGTCTTCTCTCCTCTAAGGAAATTAGGTTAGAGACTTCAATTGTGCCGATTTATTCCAAACAAAAGCCTGAATAACATAGTAAACACTTGGCTAAACAGGAAAAAGCGTGTTGAAGCAAAGCTGAACGGAGCAAAACTTATCTAAACGAGTACTAAATAGTGTTTCGGCATGTTGTACAAAGATAAGCTGACAATTTTTTTTACTTGTAGATTTTTGTGCAGTGAACTTTCTAAAACACGCCCAACAGGTAGCACTAAAATTGATGTACACAATGTATAATAGCGTATTCATTTGGGCAGTGTTCTACTGAGTTTGGATACTCGAAACTTTCGGAGGCCTTGCATTTTCGCGTCCTTTTTCTGCCCTTTATTTAAATAATTAGGATTTCATCATTGTTATTTCCTCAGGCTGCACAGGAAGCACATATTTCAGATGTTTCGCTCTTTTCAGTGGCAAAGATATATTAGAAAGTTAGAGAAAAGTTGTTTAGTCATCTCCTTGGTCTACCACGCTCACTAAATAGTGGCAGCTATGCCAAGGCCAATGCGGCTGAGATGCTGCCTCTTAAGTTTCACTTATGCACCGCGAGGCGGATTTACCCGGAGCCAAGTACCGTCTATAAGTAGATGTACCTTATTCCTATCTTTACAGAGTTCGCTGAGAGCAGATTGAAAAGATCGCAAAGACTGAACGGTGGCCATTCTCCAAAAGCCACGATAGGTACTGAACACCTTCGGGGTTCAAAATTCTCAGAAAGGCTTACAAACTCACCAAGAGGGCTCAATGTTGGGCTTGCCGGTCTGGAGAAAACCATGCGCTGGTGCTATCATTGCTACACCTTGGAATTAGGACGAGGTTGCATTCGATCGGTGTGCGTACAAACATCACATGGAGATAATAGTTTATGGTGTTTAATGCCCTAACGCACATCAGGTATTACCATGCAAAAAGATGGTGCCGGAAATTTATAACATTTCGGGTTCTTTAGCTCGTACTATTGTCGTACAGTGCATAGCATAGCATAATCTCCGTCAAAATGGAGTCGTCGTGGTCGGGATTGAACATACGGCGTTTGACCGAACAGTCGACCGCTCTGGGCACTTAGCCACCATCGCGAAGCACACATGGAGCACATCTTGAAGTCGATAATGGCTTTTGCACTCACTAACGCAAACTACCGCTGTGAAAAGATCGACTACAGCAGCAGCGCAAACGTTGCTTCAAACACACCGAGAGAAATTCGAACCAAGTAAGAATATAAAAACAATTGGTATATAAAGAGAAAGCAGAAAGTTTTAGTTGAAGCATAATGCGTCAGAGAGTGGGTCGTGCATTTGTCATAAATGCTTTCGTTTTTTGACTCTAATCTGCGGATCGATTTCAAACACTCAAGTAGCGAAGAAAGATTAAAAAAAAAGGTTAGGAAGAAAAAATGGAGTAACAAAGAGTCTAGGTCCATGATAAATAACAAAATTCCTGGCCTTTTGGAAAGCCGTTCAACAAACGAGGCAGCAGCCCTAAAATACTTGGAGATGTGGACGTCGTTCGGATGTCCCTGGCAACGGCCCCTTCAGGTGCGGGGTGCTAGCGTCATCTTTGTGTGAGCAAATAAGCGTCATGAAAACCGGTCTGGCAAAAAGTCGACTTGACAGGCCTCAAAAATTATTTCCAAAATATATTTCTTTACATTTACTCTGCTGTCTAGATTGCATGCCATTTTTTGTCAATGTTCAGTATTTATCAGATTTGTTAAGCGAGCCAGACTTCGTGAAAAACTTAGAGATCGGCAGTTTAACTTTTTTTCTGTAGTGTCAGAATGACACCAATGCTTGTGCTGTGCACTATAAGATCGCGAAGGAAATTAAAAAGAACAGTCAGCGAATTGCACACTGCCCTGCGTTACCAGGACGCTGAAGGGTAACGCGACAATACATTTGAATGTCTCTTGTGCAGTTAGCTACAGCAGTGTCCAGGGAACCCAGTGCGAGAACAAAAGGTTGAAAATATATGGATAAATGCAATATCTGTAACCTTGTCATAAGCGAAATCGTTTCCTGAAAAAATGCGGTCCGCATCCTAGAAGCTTAGACGCTTACCTCCAGTAAGTGCAACTACAACTACCATACTACCATCAATCACTGCAGAAGTGACATCGACAAATTATCCATTTGACAGCGTTATTCTCCGAGCTTCTTCACAAAGCACACCGCACTGCTTAAGACAAAAAGAGAGCGATAATTTTAGTCTCTCTAGTGACAATAACGATTTGGACCGTAATCCTCTCCCGCTCTATTGAATGTAATTTGAAGTCCCTTATGCTATTTGCAGAGCAGGTGCAAAGGAATGCTTCTATATAGCTTCTTGTTTCATATAAAAAAGATTCCTTGCATCATAAAAAGAAAGAATAGAGTTGAAAATTCAATTTCTTGTCGTATTCTGCGCTGCGTAGGGTTTTATTTTCGATCTCACGATGCAGTAACCTACCGGAGGTGTTTTTTGATGTTCTTTCTCAGAAAAACTGCAACAGAAGCAAAGCATTCACAATTCTTGGAACACCATCCTGGTGTTCTGATTGGAGCTTAGTTTAAAACATGCATGCAAACGAAAAAATCAATCTAAACACAACATTTTATTACGACTACGGTTGGCGTTGCCTACGTGCCAAGCAAGGCGCATACATCTGGCACATTTGGATAAGGACGTCTTTTCCTCCTTTCGAGTGCGTTTTTATGAGTGTAGCACTCAGGAATGACTCAAATCTGGGAAACCATCTTCTTCTTCTATATTTGTTGTTAAATGTTTTTGCACGTATTTGGAGCAAAGGCAATCCCACACACGACGATGAGACGTGATGTCTCGAGCTCAAGGAAGTTTCTCCACAGAATGAATTCGTCAAAGTCCAAATCTCTTTCTTCTTTTTTGCCATCTGTCCTCATCGCCTGCTCTCCTATTACCGTCTGCTTTTGCTACATCGTATATTTTGAAGATTCGAGAAGAACGGTTGGCGCTCGTTCCATTCCTTAGTCTAAAAGTTCACGTTCCCGCGAATGTCTTCATTTTTTGCGTTCTATGGTAGCATCAGGAGTATGCAAAAAATATTTCCTCCTCCCTGAAGGATAACGAAATCTTGTCGAACTTCCTTTGTCTCTCTTGGGTGCATGCGAGCATGAACTAAAGATCTTCTCGTCACTGGACGCGGCTCGACAGACACTCAGCGAGAAAACCGAACGTGCAAAATGAAATCCCGGGGAACATACACTAATACGTACGTATATATTGCCGCACTGTTCATTTTTTCTCTGTAGCGATCTAGTTTACGTCTGAGGCTCACCGTCACACTCCCCAGGTGAGTGCGTCAGACCTCCAGCAGGGGGCTACTTGCAGCGTGGCCGAGAAAGCGGCGCGCGGAGGCTTACCGGTGAGCATCTCTTTTCGCGTCCTCGAGCGAAGCGAGTGGACGCCAGTAAAAAGAGAAGGCAGAGTATATGAATGTAAGCTTTTGAAACTCCACATGCAACGCAGAGTTTCTGTCAGACATTAAAGGAGTGATTTATTCTCAATCACGCGCTCATTAGTTTTCACAGCTCCCATGATTATATGCATAGCAACAAACCAAGCAAACGCGCTCATTGCCTTGTGATTTTGAGCACACACAAAAAAAAAATCTCAAAAGAAAGCTATTCCTTTGAAATGCAAGATCCGGTATTTTTTTAACTCACAACAATTTGAAATGTAGCAAATAATCATTTTAGTGAAGGCTTTTTTCGAGACTTGTTCTTTCTGTTCATTACGCACTCAGATCCATATCTAGTCGCTAGAGCATGTTTCTATGAGAATAATACTTATGTTTTAGGCTAGATAGGGGAACGCGTCGGTCGTGCAGAAACTGCAGAAAAGAAAAATGACAAAAAAAAAGGTTGAAGAGGAGAGCGCGTGCTGTATTCGTCGCTATTTTCTTTGTTTTTTTTTTACAAGTCTACGAAGCAGTTATTCGCGTTCGTCGAGTGCGTTCTAGAGCAGTCGGAGACAGCAGAGCAGTGCTAATAGCAGATAAAGCTTATCAAGTGGTCGTCGTCGATTAAGGGGATGATGATGACAGCGAATTGAGTTTTAATGCTTCAAGGGCAATTCTGGGTGAGTAGTGCCATCACGCAAGACTATTTATACCACTAAAGGCAAGGTAGAATACTCTATTTCGGATCATTCTTCTCCAGCAGAGCCAATCGTGAGGCAAGTGGAAGCTTGTTGCTGTGCCATAGAAAGACGTGCAAGCAACATTTGCATATCACGCAACAGAGATAGTCTGTATTTCTTGCTCTTTCAGTGCATGCGTGTTCATGCATCATCTGCGCTCATATTTCTCTTTTCTAAAACATGTACCCATGGAAACACGGTAGTGTACCCCATGGCGATTTTACCACTTTTCCGTGGGACATCTTATTTGTCACAGTGTAACAGGCGTTCGCACCCGACCGGACAAAAATTGCTGCACAGCTAGAAGTCCTTGCATCCTGTCTTCCGTAACCCTCCTGCTGTGCCCTCTTCAAGTGAACGCGCATCTATGACACGGCGGAAACATCGTTGAAGTCCTAACTTATGGTTTGTAACATATCTTTGGCACAGTCTCACAAGCAGGGAGGAGAGACGAAAGGGGCTGTATTGATAAGACACAGATTGGTCGTTGGTATTTCCAGATGTAGGGAAAGTGAAAAAGAAATGGAGAACACTTAGCCTATATTTCTGAATGTATGAAGACACAGCGTTAATGGCTTGAGTTTGCAGCTCCCCTTGAGGATCTTCACATCCTTACATTCCCTTTGCTACACTCGTTATCTCTAATCCCTAAAATTATGCCTCCGTTAGTCTTACTTCCCACAAGCTTGTTAAAATGTATTCGTAAACTACCCAATTATGTGAAACATATCGCGACGTAGATACAAACTTTCTCTTTAACCAATGCACACGAACGTACCGACGAAATGTGTAGGGTAGCGCTTGGTTGCGTTTAATAATTTTATTCTTTCTGCGCATACTTACGGTAGATGCCTGATACAAATCAAGCATTATTATCACTGTGCGTGCCGTGTAGACTAGGTAAATTTTGATTAGCCTTACTAGAGATATGTAAAACCAAATATGTTAAACACGGTGGATGCGAGGCAAAGTGTTTTAGGGCTATATATGTATGTATATATAAACACACTTTAAGGTAACAGGGTTTCCGGGCTCTCCTCCTTTAGTGAAGTAAACAGAACTGTAAGCAAGGACAAAGCACATCTCAAAAGAGAAGAAGAAAAAAAATTGAGCTGATCATTCTAGATATGACTCAGGAAATTTTACATCTAGGAAGAGCTACAAAAACACCGCGGCAAGAAATAAACGCGACCTAAGGACATCACAACAGCCGCTACGATCGATATGTCATTATAGGCGGCCCCGTCATCGAATACGTGGTGACCAGTGGTTTTGAGGACGCAGAAAGCGCAATTACCGGCAGCTCCAATTCGCTTCTCGACGTTTCAGTGTTTGCCCTGTGTCTCTTTATCTGAACCTTGCTGTTGGTCTGATGATCGCCGTGGAGATGGTGTGGTCGGTTGACGTCGCCGCTATAATAAAATAGTTGCTGTTGTTTCGGCCGACTTGCTTCGGAGGTCTTTGTTTGTTATCGTCAATCCTCTACGCATTGCTTGCTTGAACTGCGAAGCGTTGCAAGAGTTTGAACAGGAGAAAATAAATTGGACGCCAATTTTATAACTCACGCTACAGCGGTGATTGACTGGCACAGAAGGACTGGCGAATTGCGACCGCCAGAGGTATCGCAGACATGACAAGTTTTTTTGTACACCTGAAATGAGTTCCGATGTGACATCGTCTACTCGTCATCTGACAGCACTGTTCTGGCTTCCGAAACTCTGCATGCTTTCGCGGGGCAGAATGCATGGTTGTGTCTCTAGCCTGGCTTGCCATTGTAGCCAGAATGCATTGTGTAGGAGTTTTTCCGCGCTGATAAATCCCCCGTTTCTCCAACTTGGTTCGATAGGTGCAAAAAATATGATAGGTGCAAAAAATATGAACAAGTGAGTTCGAGTGCTGAATGCGTGGCGAAATAGCTACTGATTTTATGAGAGCAGAAACACCACCACTTTCGGGCTAGGAAATGTGCAGCAGCAATAGCTATGCCCGCCTATTGTGAATGCATTTACTCTTGAGTGCAATCGCTTAGGGCAAGGAATAAAACATACAGGGTGTTTTTGTTTTTGAAATTTCAAAGATTCCTTAACAAGACAATTTGATTTAGATCTTTTTTGCCCTGGTGAACACCAGGTTATCAGCATTATGCTTTATTCTGTTTGCTAATTACCTAAATATGCCAATGAAATTTATAATTTTCATTTTAGGTCCTATGTGTTTTTCGCAGTATTTGAGCCTTGTCTCGGAGATAGTATAACCGAGAAAAAAAGTCTAATAATGATTGTAGCGCGCTCACAAGGCTCTTAAATGTCACAGTGAGAGGCGGAGTCACACCGTAACACAGCGTCCGCCCGCCTGTGTGACTTAGATTGCTCCACCCAGATATTTCGCCTCTTTGCTTGAATCACTTGAGATTCAGACAGCGCGCGGCGCTTCATTATTGATTTCACTACAACCGCAGCCTCGCTGATTGCCATCGCGTTGGCACTCAATGTGCGCAAATATTTTGCTCGCAATCCGGTCTGAAAACGGCGAGTCGGAGCGGTCTACGCCGGACACGTCCGCTGACTGTTTCCTTGTAACGTGCGCTGCAATTTTAACGAAAATGTCATTTTTTGTATATTATCAGATGGATGTACTCCGATCCTGCAAATCCAACGGACCACTAAAATATAATTTTGAAATGAATACAATGTATTTAGTTATTAGCCAACTAACTGAAGCAAAACTCTTTCCTGGTGCCCTATGTAGCCCCAGACATAGATGCAAGGCTACAATAAATATATAGCCAGTTACTGTTTTTGTCAGGATTGGATCTTCTGTAAGGAGAAATGACAACAATAGCCTGCTGGATAACGACGTTAGGAAAATTCAAAACCCTGTACTCATGTCGATTTAGGACGCTTTTGTGATTTAGAATATTTTGCTTGTTGCAATACTTCTATGAAATTCTGGGGCAAGACTAAAAATAAAAGTAAATAAAAATTATTTCACTATGTGTTACTAAAAAAGCGGCCTATATATTGTTGATGAAGTTTCGTGTACGAAAATAGTGCTTATGTTTTTCGACCCAGGTGCGCACACAAGACGATCACGCTGCTCTGACATGTACGATAGGGAATGAAATCGGCCTCTGTATACGCTAATAGACCGACCCAAGCTACTAGTTGGTTTGCGGGGTTTAACGTCCCAAAGTGACTCAGGCTATGAGAGACGCCGTAGTGGAGGACTCCGGAAATTTCGACCGCCTGGGGTTCTTTAACGTGCACTGACATCGCACAGCACACGGGCGCCTTGCTTTTCGCCTCCATCGAAAAGCGGCCACCGAGGCCGGGATTCGATCCCGCGTCCTTGGGAACAGTGGTCGAGCGCCGTAACCCCAGCGCCACACCGGCGGGGCAATACTGCTGCTGCTGCTGCTACTGATGGGGGTGATGGTAATGGTAACAAGAAGGATAACTTGGGAAAGCGGGAAATGTAATTTAGGCTGGTTGGAGCCAGTTCATTTCCGTTGATGGTTAGCACAAAAAATAACGAAGACAAAAATAGATGAAAGAAAAAACAGCCTCGACTGCTCATTAAGTGGCCGGGTTCAATACCGTCCATTTGCTGAGTATAAATGGAGGTAAAATGCAAGGCGTCCATGCACTGTGCGATTTCAGAACTCATTATAGGACCAAGTGGTCAAGACTATCCCGAACCCTGCCTTAGCGTCCCCATACCCAGATCCCCTTTAGTACGGTAAACACCATAAGCCAACTAAACCAATAAAACGACATAGCACTGCAAGTTCTATGGGTAACGCTTAATTTAACCGATCTCGGCGGTGGCCATCTGCCGGCGAGAAGCCTCGAAAAAGGAAAAAAGATATTGCGTGGAGCTAACTTTGCGGCTTATCGCATCACAGAGCAAATGCAGGTTTCCATTAGCGTATTGGCATTAGAGCTCAACTGGGTGGTTGGTGGTGGCAGTCCCGCTTTGGCATTTTGCATGCTGCGTATTCCCTAATGCTACGTCCCATAGACCATGTAATCGTCTCTGCGCTCGCGTGCATGCTTACGCGTTTTTTGATGCCAGGTTTAGCTCCGCTGACAAGTACAATCTTTGATCAGTGTACAATGCCCTCTTCTTTTTGCAAGGTCGTCTTTACGACATGGTACGCCAAACGCGCCTCGTTCTATGGCTTCCCGGCTTTGTTCGAAGCGAGACGTCACTTGTGACGGTGATCTCGCGATCATAGCCTTACGCGTAGGCTTCCGCTCGCCGTCTCGTCGGTCGCAACCTCCTTGCCTTGGCAGCCCTCCGAATCAAAGGCATTCTTGACATTAGAGCACACAAACACTGAAGGAAAAGGCACTATGTAATCGTCCTCGAGTTATAACTAGCGACGACTGAACACTGAATGTTACAACTTCGAGCGACAGTTCTGCTATCTCTCACGTAGAGCTATCTTCTGCGCCGCGCAGTAATCTTCAAGCACGGTATGAACACCGGCGACTAACCGCGAGCAACTACTTCTGTCGGCGTCTCCATGTCTGCAGTTGCCGACAGAGTGCTACGTATTGCGCGACATGAGGGCCACCACCTTTGAAAATGGCGGTAGCGCCATTAACTTCTTCGGTGAGCTTTGCTGCATATGTTGCCCATTCTTAACTCTGAGCTTTTCACTTTTCCACATGTGATTTTCACGATGTGCCATCAAAAAGAATGTTTGCACTTTAATTTCGACGCGTTAACCCTTATAATAATCTTTTAGAATAAAAATTATGCAAATACATTTAAGACTTCTCTACTTGAAAGTATGGAAATGCGTTATATTCCCGCGGGGGAAATGTTTTGCAATGCGGTATTCGAGATCATAATGAGCTCTTTCTGTTCATATTGCGGTCTCTGTGCCGCATTCCACGAAGACTGCCGTACTTCATGCAGCCTTTAGGGGCTGTATTAATCGTAATCTTGTTCTGAAGCAGAGAATTATAGTTAGAGGGCCATCCACTTCTAGCAGCCCGCAAATTTATTCTCCTTTTTTTGGAGGTTGATGGCGGAGTAACCAACAGTAAATTAAGGTGTGTACGAATAATACACGTGCTTTTGTTTCTCTCAAACGTGGTTCTGAGTAACTATTTACTTATTTGACTATTTATTTATTTAAAATAAAATAAGCTCAGTATGGCTGCTGCAACAAGCTCGTTCTGTCGTCGCTCAAGATTACGTGTGCAAGCGCAATGTGAATCTTGCTGTTCACTGGTCGGCTGCCCTCTGTAACTTTATATAGTTTCTTCTGCACTCATGGTGTAGCCCAGTTTTACTTCACGCACTGAAGCCGGATCCCATTTGTGTTGTAACGATACACAACAGCGCGCGATTCAGCAGAGAGCATCGTCTTTGCAGTGCCAAGTTGTGTCCAAAGCGGTTGAAATAGCCTCCATTTGCGATTTGCCACGGTGGCCAATGATCTGCTCGTCCTCAGGTTTCCAGTCAATGATATTAGCCCCACATATTGCTCGGAGGGCAGTATTACAAAGGTGTCACGGAAATGGCGTCACCGCTGTTCCATTTTTGCACACAGTTTTATGGCAGATTGGTTTCTAAACATTTAGTTATGATTTTGTCAGCAGCATAGCCACCTTACCGCGTAGAAAAAAAAGAAAACGTTGGCAGCGTCCCTGTACAGTAATTCATCAGTCTTGCTTTGTTAGACATTTCTCTTCTGTGTCTCTTTAAGCAGGGTAAGCAGGGACAGGTTACGTAGACAGAAGCACGCGCACGTGAATAAGCTTTATGGCAGCTGTCCGTTCGGCACCGCTGCCGCGAGCAAGAATATGCCACCCTCGACATTCGAGAGCGAGCCAGTCCTCCGGGGGCCACATAAATGGGCGCAGCTGCAGGAGTCAATGCTGGGCATCAACGGCGCTTACCATACCGGGCCGGCTTTCGTTATTAGATCACATTAGTCAGCTCGTTAGCGGGGCAACCTATGCAGTGTTCCTGCTGCTGCCGTTGCTACGTGGGTCTCTGGTGCGCTTCATCAGTCGTATCGATCTGGAAGCTCTGATTACCTCGAGCAGCCACAATCGGCGTAGCCGACGAGCACGATGGTGACGCCATTTGCAGTGCGATTGATTGTTGACGATCTCATAATCCACAGAGAAATGCCTGCATCCCCACTGTGGAGAGCAAAGAAAACAAGAGAACTGTTGTTCCGTTAGCGGAGTAACTGGAGTAGAGTACACGACGTCATCAAGGAGGTCATTGCTGCGACAGCGCTGAATACAAAGAGCCTACAAATGCGCTCAGCGCTGCTTCGTGCTTTGTTTCGCACATTACCCGTCTAGGTAATTCCTTCATCGAGATATGGTTATTCTCACACCATCGAGGTGTGAGGTAATCTGCAATTGCCGGTAAATATAAGAATGCGATGCGCCATAAGCACGAGTGTTCTTAGCTGAGTTGTTTTTCTTCGTATGAGCTATTTTCCATATTTTCATTTGCTTGCAATGCTACTCCTGCTCAGCGCACTTGACGCTCTTCTCTCCACTCCATCAAACGCTGCCATGCCCATCTTCCCACTGTGATAGCGCGTGATAAAATCAATTCAGTTTTTATTTGCATTCTCACAGACGGTAATCATTCCACTTATTTCACTTCAATTGCTACAAAACATCTTTGGCCGGTAGCAAATAAATTAATTCACTGTCTCCAGGTCTTATGATACACACTATAGCTTCTACTGTAGAATGTGGGGATATACCAGATATACAAATAATATAGAAGCTTTCACTGTCGATTACTGCTACTAGCTTTGCGACTCTGAACAACATATAGCTTGGTAATTTCTAATTTCTATTATCTTGTTTAGTTTAGCTAGGGTGCCGGTGTGTCTTTAATATTAAAGTGCATTCGCCACTTTCACCACGCTTCGAATTTCGATTACTGGAGCATGCAATTTGCTGGCGAGCGGATTGGAAGACGGGGCATTGGAGTCTTGATGATGCTGCTGTGTGTGGCACGAGGCGAGAAGTTCTGCGGACGACATGCATGAGAGGAACCGCAGGCACCAAAGGGGCGCACGCAAACAAAGACACGAAACTAACAACGGCCGCTCACTTCCGGTTGTGTCAGCGCTTATGTTCTGACCTTTCTTCCGGACAAACTATTCTGAAAACGTCATTGTAGGGAGTAACTACGTTTGCCGCATTTCTATTGCGCTCTCGCGTTTTCTCACAGAAGAGGAACTCTATGTGAGCATGGGCTGTGCATGCGTGAAGAGGCGTATGAACTGATTTTATGGGTTACCATAATGACTCGATATATAGGACAGCAATTTTGCAAATGCTATGAGCCGGGTTGGGGTATTAAGATACAATGAAAATGACGTTGAGTATACTTTTCCGTTTTCCTAATAGTGCTCCAAGGTCTAGATATACAGACTATTGGCAATTCTTTGTGTAGGGAGCTCAGAAACGGGGATGTTCCTTTGTTCATCTTAATACAGAGAAGCACGTCGAATCTGGTATTGAATATTTGTTATAGTCAAGTGTCACTGCTGTATCGACCGACTGCGAGAAATTTCAGTAAAACATGCTGGTGCTTTTAGCCAGCATAGCCACTTTTTGAATATATAATAATATAAAGGGCTGTTTACAGCTGAGATTTACAGTTTACAGTATTATATTCACTTCTGTTTTCTTTACGTTTGAGTAAAAAAATGTAGCGTCATGAACATATTAAAATTGTTTTTTGATGCCACGTTTGTTAATTAATTTTGAGCAATGCCAACAAATTCCAACAATTCCAAGAAAAAAAACACGCTTTTTTCTTTCGCACTTTTTCAGGAATGCACCTCAACCAACTTACCCAAATTTCTGCTCATCCCGTTTGCATGTTCTGTGTAGACATACGATTGTTTGAATAGACTGATGATGTTAACATTAATAGCAATCCTGCAGCAGACTGTTTCTTTATTGATAATGACGTGGATCTTAGTCTGACGTGGTCCTGTTATGCGTTCTCGAAGGATGCATATTCCAGAATCTGCCACCTTGTCACGCTGGTGTTAATAAGTAAGATTGTTCCTGAGCTCGAGCATTAAAAGCAATAATATGGTTTGACGCTGCTAGCCGCTGTAATATGGTGCGAAATAGTCCGTATCTTAACTGTCCATCCACACTTAAGGACTTGGCAAAGTAATTTTGGGAAGTGGCATACCAAAATTTCGATGTTCGGCCAAGTTGAGTTCGGGAAGAGCCACGTTGAGTTTGGACACTGGTCAACTCAGTTATCAATTTGGGCGGGAAGGATCAGCTTCAGATTTGGCGATATAAATATTGTGCGTGCACTAAGTACATTTTTGGAATGGGCCAAGCCGGTTTTGAACTTGGTAACCTAAGATCTGGAATGGGGCAAATTCAGTTTAGGACGTCAGCCACACAGGATTCGTGGGTGGTTCAAATACTGGAATGTAAAAATATCTTCCTCTTTGATTTCACCTTACTCCTTCCTTCAATGACATGTTTGAGATGACACCTGTACCACACCTCCCAAGGTTGCGCTTCGTTCTGTTTGGGGTAACATATCTGTAAGAGAAAATGTCTTGCTATGCGTTAGGCTATACATCCCCCCCCCCCCCCCCATGACGCAAGAGAAGTTACACTTTTCAAAGGTAGTAGGGACGGAGTCGCCACTATAGTGCAAGCTAAGCTCTAGATTATGCAGGTGGTTGATGCAATACGTAACTCTAGTGTACGGACGATATCTCGGTGAAACTGGACTGGTATAAACAAGTACACATGAAAGATGCGCACCACGCTAGAAAGCGGGAAAACTTTCGGCAAAATGACTTTCAGGCGTGCTCATGATGAACATCCGCAGTGACAGAAGCCCTTAAAAATCCTGTCTTCTGCCGGCACAATTCTCTCGCAAACCAGCAGGCGTCTGCTTCACTGTGTTACAGTTCTTGCTTGCAAATCGTATTTCAATCTCTTTTACCAACGCAAAACTAGATACCATGCTTACTATCACGCAACGAACAACCTATCTTAATCTAATTACCACGCTCGAACTATTGGTACCTTCCGAGATCGAGTTCTTGCCGTTACTCTTGATGAAAGCGCTTTCTACGGGCAGCCATGGGATTTCCGTTTCATGGCTAAGGAGACTGGTACCTTTTTGGTAGTGTTCTGAGGCTGCTGCGCTTTGTTTTTTTCAAGAACAAGTAGCTCGTTTCTACGTCAGCGAATATCCACTTTAGACTATACGAATTCGCCTTGAAACACTGGCAATATAAATACCAGCGTGCATTTGGCACTGCGCGCGACATAGACAAATGAACGGTGGCTCCGGCTGAACCTAACGGGACCGAACGTGCAGGGAAGAGCCCGTGGCCCCTGAGGGAATTGCATCCCAAAGAAAACGGCCCAATGCTCGAACCTCGGTAAAAGAGAGAGCGAAAGTCACCCTCAGCTTTCTGGAAGAGGATGACACACACACACAAAAAAAGAATAAACAAATACAAGGAACAAACCCTGAGCAGTTAGAAAAAAGCCAAGGAAGTTAATACAGCGGAAACGGTGTCAAAAAGAGACGACTACGTTGAGCGAAACAAGCGCGACGGAAACTCAGGACGAGCGAAACGCCGATTTGCGAGGCTTCTTGTGCTTTAGCGTTCGCCTCATTTGGGTTGAATCGCAAGCGCTCGCGGAGCTATATCTGGCTCCGTGCTCTTTAGTTATCCGCTTGAGGTGATTTTGAGTCGCTTGAAGAGAATCCACTCTCGACTGTTCAGCTCCGGCCGAGCAGGATGGTTCTTCATGATTCGTGCCTCGAGCGCTGTCTCGTATTTACTTGCTGCTTTTTCACTGTCTTGTCACTCATTGATGACGCTTTGTTTCGTAAATAGCTGGCGACCTTGGTTCAGCATTATAAGGCATGGTCCGTGCGCTTCAAAAACCAGCCTTCACGTGACGCGGAAGGGGTCTGTAGACAGCCTAAGCTACACGGCGCCAGAGGAGATCAGTTGGTCTGGAAGGCTATTCTACACTGGATCTTCTGTGTCCTTCCATTGCCTGCACTTTTCGAACAGAGCCCTGCCAACGGTTAGATGCGGGCTCTTTATAGACCGCCTTGGACATTTGGGCGCGCACTGATGCAAAAAAGCTCGCGTCGCGGCGGGGATAAACATGGCAATTCGAGGCCGAATTTCACCCAACCATCTGACTACCCTTAGTTTAAAGTTTCCTCTGATTGCTAATACAAGAATTTGTTTCTGAGAAAACAAGCTAACACAAATTCTGTTTCGGGAGCCGAATTAGAAAAAAACTGGCTGATCATTCGTCTTCCGCTTAGACCAATTTAGATACTTTTGAATGAGCGCTACTTAGGAGTAGTGGAGAAATTCGAAGAAACGATGGGCGGTAGTTCGAGTGCGTATTAAATAAAATAAAAAAATAGCCTGAAAAACCCGAATTCAGTAGCAAGCAAGAATATATATGGCAGCTTATTTATCTATTATAGATGTGCGGCATGTAGATGTCTTGCTTTGGGCTAGTTTCAATTGAGTCCACATATAACTAACCTGAATGGCCTAAACTGCGCTATCTATAGCCGAAGTTCGCACTAAGTGGATTTTCATATGAGCGCCACGATTGCCTTACTTCGCCTTTATTTAAATGCAAAATAAAGAAAAAGCAGCGCTAATATTTTAGAGCACGCTGCCCTCCGTTTCTCCGAATCCGATTCACGGCTACCTCCATGCTCTCTGGAGTGAACAACCTCCCCTAGACACTACGGCTGTCAGCAATAAGCTTTAGGGAAACAATAAAAGTAGGTGTTTACGGAAGCTGCTGCCAGATTTACAACTTCGTTATTATCGCCAAATTCCTAACCGTTAGGGCGTTTTACTCTGGGTCCAATGGCTACGTCAGTACATAGATCTTTGATGTCGACGTCATAACTGGCAAAAAAAAAAAAGTCATCAAATGGGGCATTCGTTTCTGTTTGATGCTGAACGACGGGCTAATAAATATTCACATGCATCTAGCCTAGTGAGATTTCGACCGCGTCATCCTGCCTTTCTACGCGCGCTGTATTTGCGTGTGGTATATTGTCTTGCCGAAGATGAAGATTTGAATGGGTAAACAATGCAAGCCGCCTAACCAGCTGGGCGAGCAAATATTACTAGATGAAAACTTACCTAACTCTTTTGTTGGCTGTTCGCCACGATGTGCAGAAGTCTAGAAGCTTTACAAAGTATCCTGATTTGCACGTACTTGTTTCCAGGCCATTAGGGTGCTTTACCATCAGTTAGGTCGCTTCAATGCCGCGACTGTTCACAATCTGTTTTCTATGGGGAGAATTATGATAACTACGTTCCGTCCGATCAGGCTTTTCTGGAGCAATTTAGTCTCCACAAGTGAGGGATAGAGGGGTTTTGACTGAGGGGTGAGTTCTTGGCGCCTTCTCCTTCGGTAGTCTTGCAAAAGGCGCCAAACCTACACGGCAGGCAGAGAAGAGGCCATAGGACACACACTTAGGCGCACTAACAAACAAATATTTATTACCACGCGGAATAAATGTATGCAGGGAAGTAATAAGCGTGCAGAAACTTACCTATTATGCAGAGCATTAAACGCTGAATGCAAAATATTCCCTTTATACGCACCACATTCAAGTTCTTCGCACTCATTTGCTGGTAAATGCAATGAGAGATTACTGAAACAAGATTCGCCCCCTTCTTTACTACTAATATGTCTCTAATAAGCTGAACATCAGTCTGTTAAGACCACGTGTCCTGTCGAAGTCTGGTGCGTGCTTGTGGGTCTTACAATAGTCACTTTGGCTGATATTAGACCTTGCATCTGCCTTCATACAATCTGTCTTTTAAACATCGGCCCATTTGTCTCATATGCTGAGCTCCACACGAGAGGAACCAAACACACCACTTTCTTTACGGAGCTGACGTGCTTTTGGGCATGATTATTTTCACAGACCTACTTAATCTTCTGAACTTCTGCATTCTGCTTTTCACAAATAATCCTAAGGTGTTTTGGTGCAGAAAACAGAACGCGGACTCTAGTCCTTTCGGCCACGTTTTGAGACTACGACAATAGGCACGAATATATGGATGACAGCGAGCAATGCTCTGGAAGTACCTTCTTGACCTTGGTCTACCTTTGCAGGATTCTTTAAATTTTGAAGCGAGGGCTTCACAACGCTAGGTAGAGCCAGTCTTCGCGTGGACTACAATTTGACTTTCATTTGACGTTCAAGAAGCAGGAGGACAAACTGCTAAAGGCAAAAGTTTTACTCGGCTTTAAAGATCGCATGAGCGCTTTTGGAATAATGAATAAGCTGTTCCCGGCCTTCAAACGGTGGAAACTGCTCCGGGACAGCAATTCGCTTTGATTGTCTCTTGTTTCAGTTTTGAGCGTAATGAAAGTGACGAGAATTCCACTATGTCTATGCTTTTGTTATTTTATTGTGGTTGTATTAACTTTGTAATGACGTGTGCTTGAGGAAAGAGCCGGGGAATAATTGTCTGGTAAGGAATATAGCAGCAAGACAGAAGCATGTGTGCGTCACACCTAGGGAGGGGTTGTTGTTTTGTTTACTATAGTTACTTTTATTTTTAGCTTGGCTGAAGAAGGGCAAGCTATTCCAGATTAGCTGCATTACACTAAAGGACAGTATTTGTAATGTACCGTTGTTACGTTTTAAAAGTAGTAATTAGTAATGCAATTCGATTACATTTTTGCGATCTTCATAAAATTATTTAGTGATGCAATTCAATTTTCTTGCAAACTTAAATTTTTCCCGTATACGTAGCAACTTTGGTCCTCTGATGAGAAGAGAGGAGTCGCTGGAGAAAGATTTGATGTTGGGAAAGGTTGAGGGTCGCCGGATAAGGGGTAGGCAGCGAACGCGACGGTTAGATGGCATCCTCGAGGCGCTGCAGATGAAGTTATGTGATGTTAGGAAGATATTGAGAGACCGGAAAGCGTGGCGTGATATGGTCCATAGGGTCACGAAGAGTCGGACACGACTGTACGACTGAACTGAACTGAACTGATACGTAGCAACAAACGAGGCCCTAGCTAGCACTACCATTGAATCTTTGAACTTAGAAAAATCACGAACATGTAACTGGCATGTGATAATGGGCAGGTAACAAAGAGAGGAACTGATATTGGTAAGTGAGTTTGGGATGCCACACGATTACATGGCATGATAGAGTTGCAATGAGCAATCATGTCGGGCAGCTTCTTCCTTATGGAAGTTTGAGATGAGTACCGAAAACCGTCGAACAGCGTTTGCCGTCGCTCTGTCATCGCAACCACTTTGCTTGGTACGGGTAGTTCAAAATAAGTGCGGTATAGCTTCACCTATGACCGACCATGACCTGACCTTTGTTTAAACATTTGAGCTTGGCCTAAAAAATAAGCGACACTGGTTCTCCCTCAGCCCACTGCCACTGCCGTTATCTGGTTAAGCCTCTCCTTATTCGTTTCGTCGTATTTATAGTGAAGAACACTACCAGCATAATAATGATTACGCCGCACGTCCTTAAAAGCGATTTCTAAACTTGGTCGACCAAGTTACTCACGTCTATTATCATTATATTCTGAACCTCAGAAAATCTGCAAATGGGCCTTGCTGCTTTTGATGTTTTCAAACGCACATCAGACTGCCATACAGGCATGGATGAACAAGGTCGGTAGTGTTGTGACTGTGGCCACAGGGACGCGACATGACTTACATACCTGTTGTAGGTATTTTCGCCACACGATGGCAGAAGGTAATGCTCCTAGCTGACTGTTCTTTCTTTTAAACTAAATTAGAAGCAGCTTTCTTCTTTTCATGAGTAGTGGTAAACGCTTTCTGGTTTCAGAGAACCTCGGCCAGCGGCACGCTATTGCGTGGTCATACGACAATCCGGGGCCCTCAGTTACTTAGAAGGAATCTCATTTCGCTTCGCCATGGCTGCAGCAATGCGGCAGCAGACCTTGTTCTTCCTTGGCATGCTCAAGACCCGGGCCGTGAAAGTGCGCTGGAGCCCCATCGCTTGGCTTTCTTTTTTTCATAATTCGCTGGCTTCTTTGGAACGCACACAAATAAGCCATGTGAGACGTATCATTCAGGAAACAATTTAATGAATGATTTTGTAGGTGCTTACAGCATTTGCGACCACATTTCGTGTCTGCAGTCAGTATCTAAAATGTTGTATACATAAATATACTGAATCAGATTAAACAAAATAAAACTAAACAATCTTGAATTACTCAATGACAGTGCCAACGTAATGCCTCCGGTTCAATTCTTGTCCGAAGCGCCTGTCATTTTTTTTAATGCTGATTAACTTTACTTGGAACAACTTGTATAGTGACTGGCTGAGTGGCGAACTAAATAATTTGTAATAGAAGTGATTCTTACAGTGACGCGAGAGAAAGAACAAAACGGTCGCCTGTGATTCGCTTTAAAAGCTTGAATGATGTCGTGCCATTAGCACGATTTTAAGCGCTTTTCATAAAGTGCTTAACTATATATGGTTTTTACCTAGCACGAAATGCATACTTCAAAGTAATGATCGGATAAATTCCTAAGCTTCAGAGTGTGAGTTGCCAAATCGCGCTGCGAAAACGTATTCCGTACCAGCTCATCAGAAGCGAAAATGCATTACTTTGATCTCGATTGAAAGCCCCAGCTTATACGTCCTCTCGTAATAGAGTGAAGACGATCCGAAGAAAACTTAGAAAGGGCTTCATTTGCAGAATAAAATTTGAATTTGAATTTGAATCTTTCGATCTCAGAAATAAGCCAATTTTTTTCGTCTTTGAGTACAGCCATCACAAATATATCATCCTGCACCGCAGAGCATGTCCCAGTAATTCTTGCCTTGTTATCATTCTTTAGGAACACAAAGCGTAATCCCGGCTTGCTTTCGAGATTCCTAACAAATCCGAGATTTGCTCTTTCTTCTGAGCACGAAGATGGGCTGGAACGGTGCTCACAAACGTGCTAGAAAAGGCGCTTCAAAATTCGCGTGAGGAGCTAGCCTCGGCCTGCGTTTCTCGTTGTGGCTCACAGCAACTAAAGGAGATAATTAATTCCGCGAAACAGGTCCTAGCTTGGAGCTCGAAAATCCGCTCATCGATGCCTCTTCTTCCGGCAAAGCTCCAGCCCTCTCAGAGATCTAACCCACTCGTCGGTGGCATCTGAGCAGAAGACGGCGCTTTACGTTAAAACATTCCCGCACAAGCCAGAGAGCTCTGTTAAAAACTGCGATAAAACACTGACGGGAAAGGCAGGCTTCTTCCAAAAAACAAAAACAAACAAGAACTAAACGGCTTTGCCTTAAATTTCTACATAGAATATGGCGGCTTAGAACAGCTCCTGGTGATTTATAGTCCATTTCAGCGTTAGTTGATGGTGTTGTTTTTGGCAGATGTTTGAGGAGAGGGGGGGGGGGGAGGGGGTAAATGCTAATATCGTAGCAAGCGAGGACTCGGGAAACCGAGTTGTGTCATGGAACAGGAATTTCCATCATGGCACGTCGAGGTTTTACCATAGATAAATGACAAAAAAAAACGAAAATAAAAAACGCGGACAGCCAGCAGATTGCAGATCCTGGAGACTTCAAAGGTATTTGCCGTTTGCTGATCCATATCGCAGACATACGATGAACAATGATTTCACAAAGTACGCATGAACGCGTCGACCCTCTCGCTACCGCAAGCACAGATATCACAAATGCATTAGCCATAGGTGTAATTAGAAGCCTTACAGCCTATGTACAGAAATATTTGCCTGAAATTCAAATAAATGTTAGCGTATATTCGTTGTTTTCGTGCATATAAGAAGTATTCTAAAGATACTCCGACCAATTTGTACGCTGAGAGCTACGTCACAGTTTTGATGCGAAATAGCGTGCGTGTATACTAGTTCATTTTCCCGTTACAGCCACGACGCCATCGACGGCGTTCAGCTACACAAGGTCCTAATTACGCTTTCTTTTATTAAATAAATGGCTCTCAGTTCAGTTCAGGCGTTCAGTCGTGTCCGACTCTTCGTGACCCTATGGACCATGTCACGCCACGCTTTCCGGTCTCTCACTATCTTCTTAACATCACATAGCTTCATCTGCAATGCCTCGAGAATGCCATCTAACCATCGCGTTCGCTGCCTACCCCTTCTCCGGCGACCCTCAACCTTTCCCAACATCAAATCTTTCTCCAGCGACTCCTCTCTTCTCATCAGATGACCAAAGTAGCTGAGCTTTAACTTTAGAATTTGACCCTCCAATGAGCAGTCAGGGTTTATGGTCGACAATATCGACTGATTTGATCTTCTGGCAGTCCAAGGAACTCTTAAGAGTCTTCGCCAGCACCACAATTCAAACGCGTCAATTCTTCGGCGGTCAGCCTTTTTCACAGTCCAACTCTCGCATCCATACATCACAACTGGAAAGACCATAGCACGGGTTATACGGATCTTGGTTGGCAGACTAATGTCTCTGCTCTTTACTAGGCGGTCAAGGCTAACCATTGCTCTCTTTCCCAGAAGCAGGCGTCTCCTAATTTCATGGCTGCAGTCTCCTTCCGAGGTAATCTTGGCGCCCAAGAACAGAAAATCTGTCACAGCTTCCACTTCTTGTCCATTGATGCTCCAGGACTTGATAGGGCAAGACGCCATGATCTTCGTCTTTTTAATGTTCAGTTTAAGCCCAAACTTCTCACTCTCTTTTTGTACGCGCATCAGAAGTCTCTTGAGTTCCACTTCACTTTCTGCCATTAAAGTGGTATCATCCGCATATCTAAGGTTGTTGATACGTTTTCCAGCAATCTTCACTCCAGCTGAAGACTCGTCCAGACCGGCCTTCCTCATGATGCACTCTGCATATAGGTTAAATAGGCAGGGCGACAGTATGCAGCCTTGCCTCACCCCTTTCTCAATCGGAAACCAATCAGTAAGACCATGCCCAGTTCTGGCTGTGGCCTCTTGCCCTTCATAAAGGTTCCTGAGGAGACAGATGAGGTGAATTGGAACTCCCATCTCTCGGAGAGCTTGCCACAATCTGCTGTGATCTACGCAGTCAAACGCTTTCGCATAATCAATAAAGCAGAAGTAAATGGGTTTCTGGAACTCTCTTGCTTTTTCCATGATCCAGCGAAGGTTGGCAATTTGGTCTCTAGTTCCTCTGCCCTTGCGAAACCCAGCTTGCACGTCCGGAAGCTCCCGATCCATATACTGCTGCAGCCTACCTTGCAGGATTTTTAACATCACCTTGCTAGCATGCGAAATAAGCGCGATAGTGCGGTAGTTGGAACAATCTTTGGCACTGCCTTTCTTTGGAATGGGGATGTAAACTGACCTCCTCCAATCCTGTGGCCACTGCAGGGTTGTCCAAATCTTTTGACATAATGTATGCAGTGTGTTAACAGCGTCGTGGTTGAGGTTTTGAAGCAACTCAGCTGGAATTCCATCAATTCCGCTTGCTTTGTTCTTAGCAAGGCTGGCTAAGGCCCATTCAACTTCACTCTTCAGGATGCCCGGCTCGAGATCAGTAATCACAACCGTCCTATGTTGGGATTGCACATCCGGGTCCTTCTTGTACAGTTTTTCTGTGTATTCCTGCCACCTCTTCTTTATCTCTGAGGCTTCAGTGAGGTCCTTGCCTCGTTTGTCCTTTATCACGCCCAGCTTAGCACAGAAGCTTCCTTTGATATCTTTGATTGTCTTATACAGAGCTCTTCTGTTTCTTAATTGGCTGTTGTCCTCAACTGCTTGACACTGTATGTTCAGGAAGGCATTCTTATCTCTCCTTGCTATTTTCTGAAAATCCGCATTGAGAACCTTGTATCTTTCTCTTTCCCCCATACCTTTTGCCATCCTCCTTTCCTCAGCTATTTGCAAAGCCTCTTCAGATAACCAATTTGCTTTTTTGCATTTATTTTGCTTTGGAACTACCTTAGTAGCAACTTCTTGTATTATATCACGAACATCAGTCCACATCTCTTCGGGCTCTTTGTCTTCTAGATCTAATTCTTGAAATCGATTCCTCACTTCCACAGCATATTCTAATGGAATCTGATCCAGATCATACCTGAAAGGCCTTCTAGTTTTCTGCGTTTTCCTCAATCGAAGCTTAATTTTGGCAACAAGAAGCTGATGATCGGTGCCACAATCGGCCCCAGGCCTTGTTTTTACTGCTTGTATAGCGCTTCTCCATCTCTGCCGGCAAATAATATAATCGATCTGATTCCTGTACAGACCGTCCGGTGAAATCCATGTGTACAGGCGCCTCTTGTGCTGTTGAAAATGAGTATTCGCTATGGTCAGGTTGTTTTGTTGACAGAACTCTACTAGCCTCTGCCCAGCTTCATTTGGCTCACCAAGACCGAACTTGCCTGTAATTCCGGATATTTCTTCACTCCCGACCTTAGCATTCCAGTCTCCTGTGAGAAAAACGACGTCTGATGATGGGGTGCGGTCTAAAAGGCATTGTAGGTCCGCATAAAATCTCTCAACGTCAGCTTCTTCAGCAGCAGTGGTCGGTGCATAGACTTGGATAACTGTTATGTTGAAAGGGTGACCTTGGATCCGAAGTGAAATCATTCGGTCGTTTTGGGGGTTGTACCCTAGCACTGCTTTGCCCATTCTTCTGTTTACTATGAGAGCGACCCCATTCCTTCTCTTGGATTCGTGCCCACAATAAAAGACATAATGGTCGCCGGAGTTAAATTCTCCCATTCCGGTCCACTTGAGCTCGCTGATACCCAAGATATCAATGTTCAATCTGTCCATTTCTCGCTTGACGATATCCAGTTTACCTTGCGTCATAGATCTTACATTCCATGTTGCTATGTGATATATCTTCTTGCAACATCGGACTTTCCGGTCGCTTCCCGACACATCCACAACTGAGCGTCCTTTTGGCTTTAGCCCAGCCGCTTCATTCGTCCTGGAGCTACTAGGAATCGCCCTTTGTTCATCCCCAGTAACATGTGGGACGCCTTCCAACCTGGGGGGCTCATCTTCCGGCGCCATATCGATAATGGTATTGTGACTGGCCATAGGGTTTTCTTGGCAGGAAATACTGGAGTGGGTTGCCATTACCTTCTCCAGTGAATCACAATTTGTCAGAACTCTTTGCCGTGACCTGTCTATCTTGGGTGGCCCTACACAGCAGAGCTCACGATTTCATCGAGTTTCGCAAGCCCCTCCGCCAAGACAAGGCAGTGATCCATGAAGGGGAAGAAGAGTTTTAGCTCGCCAACAAGTATCCCCCAGGCTTACATGGGATCGCCCAGGCCGAGCCCCTTCCCAAGAGCTAAGTCCCACAAATTGGCGGACACCCACGCCGGGGACCGCTCTTGTCCCAGTTTACGTCTGGTCATCGTCGAGCTGAAAACGAATCCTGCAGCTCTCCCAGCGCGCGTGGCGGACTTGTCAACTACTGCCACCGCGTTGGTCGTGTTGTGGGTCGCACCCACGTGCTCGGGCAGGCGGGATCGCAACACCCGTGGTACACTCCCATGACGTGTACCCCTGCCAGACGCCTTCGCGCCCCCGACTTCGGTAACTCTCTTCGTGCTGCGCTCCACGCGAGAGCCCGATTCTACCAAATTTTGTTAAGCGTCTTGGATTGGACGCCGGCCCCGTATTCCAAAACCTTTGGGACCTACCGCCTACGTACCGGAAGCGCGAGTGGAGGCTTCATCCTCCACCCCTCTGGTCTCACAGCGGTACTACTGACAGACTCTCAGAGGGTGCTTGCACCAGTTCTGCTTTCGCTTCGCCTTCACTCTCTTAGCCTGCTGAGACGCCCGAAGGCCTCAGTGTTTCCCAGGACGGACCTGGCACGCCGGAGGTGGAGTGAAGACAGTCTCTAACAGCGCCCCCATGCCTCCTCGCGGGCTGGGTTACACGGGGTTGCCCCTACCCCTGATGACATAAGTCAGCGGGGATTCCCCCGAACCCACCGAACCCAAATAATCACCTTCAGGGTGAGCGGGTATTTATTATCTTGACCTTTTTGGCGCGGCGACAAGCAACCGTTGAGGTCGGAAACATCAGTTTGGCGACACCATGTCAGGAGAAAATTTTGCCCCTCTACAGTCGAGCTGCCTCGGAGTGGGGCAGTGTCGTGCGCATGCGCAGAATGGCACTGATCGGGCGCGTTGTCTGCCGTAGAATTCAAGAGTCACGGCAAGCCTGTTTAGGCGAAGGGTGCCTGAACTTTGAGGGGCAGTCATTCGAAATGAATTTAACTTAGAACCAGCTCTACGCCATATTTTTGCTCTGCAGAATTTTCGCAAGAATAAGAAGAGAACTGTATGGCTTCGAGATATGAGTGAAATATTTTGCGATAATATATTTTGAGTAAGCCCATACTTTTCTGTGCAGATCGAGTGACAGAAACGCTCGTCGAAGGATGCTTTTTCGCATATAGAGTCAGCTTGCAGTGAAGCAGGCTTCGGGTGTGCAGGCAAGGTGAGCGTATACAGACTACATACGGGGAGGCTTCCGGTGTTCTTTCCGGGAGCGTATTTATTTATTTATTTATTGTTACCCTCAGGTTAAATACATTACAGAGGGGAGTGGGTGGAGTACAAGAATGCAAATATCGTCAAGAATGTCAACACTAAGGTTGCAGCTCTTGTGCCAGCCTAAAAGCGCGATGTGTTTTGTCTTTCTACGGCTTCTTTCCCGCATATGCGGGTAGTTCAGTACGGTGGCCGGTTCCATATGGTGAGTTATGGAAGATGGTGAGCGAAAAATACCTTGCTCCGTTTCTTTATTTTGCTCAGAGAAAGTGATTTCGCACGAAAAAAAAAAAAGCTTCGAAAGGCCCACTAAAGCTTTATTTCTAGCTTCAACTCAGAAGATTCGACCTCTTTTGAGTCGTGTTTGCTTTTGGCCTCATCTACGTTTCGCTCATTTAGAGCAGCCGTAAAAGTAGCTTGCTGTAGCAGATACTTTAACAGTATTATCATCGCCATCGTCTGAGTTCATAGGAAGATAAATGCCATCACTCTATCAATTAAATAATTCCGTTGTGCATAAGCGTCATTGTACCAGATTTTACGGCACCGCGACCGCTATTTCTTCCCGTGGTGGTTATAATTTCCCACCGCACCTAAAATAATAACGAATACTGATTAAAGCACAGTGCTCTACTGTCTTAAGACGCTGATGACAACTATAACTCAAGGTTGCCTATATGAGCTCAAAGAGGCAGCAGTCGTTACCAAAGCCAAATATCTTACTGGCTTCAAAAAATGAGTTCCCCTCCTGGTATTGGTTATTAAATCTTTAACTTGTAAACTGACTTTTATAAGCTCGCCTTTCTCTGTACGGAAAACACACCGCATATCTGTTTCTCACGTCGTTATGTCGAATTGAGTTTGAGTTGAGTAGATGTGATTGTGCGACCGTCACGTCGTTCGTAGGAAGACGGCTATTCAACGTTATCTGGTGACGAAGCCAATAGCTGGCAGAGTACAGAGCGCATTCCTGAGTTCAGTACAGGTATTCGTTACGTAACGACAAAAAATTCTCACTTTTTTGTTTTAAGCTAGCTAGTGTCTGCTATCCAACGTCCTGCAGGCCTTCCCTTTCGAAACGCTCGAGCTATTTCGCATTCCGGGTTCCGGAGGTGGGCTGCTGCCAATCCCCCAACAGTGGCAGCTGTCTTCTTACGTCGTGTCCAGCGAAAGAGCTCATAGCATGAAGCCTGCGCAAGCACGTGTGGGACAAGTGTCCAGCAGAAAGGGCATCTGACGTTCAGGAAAAGGGATTCGAATAACAAGCCACTCAGTCCAATATCCGACTACATATTGGATCCGTGTGGAAGAATCTGACACGTCTGCCTCACTTGTAATATATATTCCGTGTTAAAAACGCTTCCTTCAGTCTGATGAAAGAAGAGAAGTATAGTTGAGAGCAGCACGACGCCTACCACCTGCAAAGTGGCTAGCGACGCAAGGTGTCAGAAATATAATTTCCATTTTTTGATCCGACTCGGGTTCATGAAAGCGTAGAAAGCGTACATGGGCGACAGACAAGAGTCGGGTAGCACTTGTCTGCATCGTTACTGTTACACTTTTCGTGTATTTCACTTGACAATTAAGTTTAGTGATTGAGCGTTGATTTTAGATAATGAACTGAAGTTCCCTGAGGCATGCTGTTGAGTGCAGTCCATCATAAAAAGCTAACCTTGAAGCATAATTGATTTTCTTTTTGCGACGCAACTTATATCGAATGGTATACTGCGAATTCGTAGTCAGAGTATGTCATGCTTTTGTGGCCGTAATATTGTCAAGTCGTTATTCCCTGCTGTCTGGCACGCCACGATACTGCCTTTCAAATCTAGTGCTAAAGGATATTTCTTGACGGTCACCGGTTGTAACGTGATAAAGTTTTGAAAATAACCATGACCGGGCAACTATTTCTCCCTAGAACAAAAGATAATCAATGGTCGGTAATGGTAACTGACTAGAGTCCGAGAGAAGGGAAGCGTAGCAGGGTGCGGATGAAATTAAGTGGGAGATTGAGATTACGCAGTTTGCGAGGAATAAATGGATGCAGCTGGCAGGGAACTGCATTGATTGGAGGATATGGGAGATGCCTTTGGTCCGCGGTGTATGCAGTCCGGCTAAAGAAGAAGATGATGAAATTTTGCAGCCAGTTCAACTACAGATGGATTGTCTGCAAAATGAGCCGTGTAATCTTCCACCACTGAATGCGAGGCAAGGGACCCGGTTTAGTGCGATAGAATTGTTGCATCGCGACGAAGGATGTATTCAATGAGCAACGTTGTGCTCGGACTAGGGTCGAAAAAGAGCAAAACATGCCACTAATTATGAAAGCAACAAATTTGTACAGGACAATCAGCATACTGATTTGGCCAATTGTGACATTGTATCATTGGAGTCATAAATCAAACGTATCGGGGAATTGTTTTCACAGTGCAGTCGTAATCATTGTTACAGGTCTCATGAACTCTGTTATCACAGTTCGTGTATGAGCCAAAAATTTCACATTTTTTACTTTATATGGCGCCGGCAAAATACTATATGTCTTTTACTCATGAAGCGGGAACACAGCCTAAAATAATATGCACTTGCTAAAGCAAGCCTACTTTGGCCACGAAAAATTTTACGCATGCATGAATCCTCCCAGTTCCTTGTCACAAACCAACTAGGCCCCTCAGGCCGTCAGTCTAAAGTACCTTTCTTCTACAGTGGACCGTGTTCGACTCCCTCCTATGCTCAAATATGTGCACATGTGGGGTCGTTTTCTTTCTTGTATTGTCTTCGTTGTACCGTAGTGGATTTCTTCAAAATTTTTTGGCTGCTCATAATGATGAGTCCGCTCCCGTATTATCTAAGCCAGTTTTGATAAAATTTGATAACCGGTATGTTCGAAGCTGCGCACCGAAGATCGCAATTGCATGGCCCCGTCTGATACGCGTTGTCCGGTAAGAAGCGTGATTGAGGGTATTCGGCAGTTCGCTCATCAGCGTCTTCACCTCAGGTCGCTGTTCCTAGTTTTCCCGACGGCTCGGGTAGCGGGGTTCGGTGAGCGGCCATTGCGGTTTGTAGAGGGACATGGAGTTGAGGAACGATAGCGGGAAGACGTCAGCATGAGAAACTCACAGTGTGGGAAGTCTGTGAGATCGCACGCGTCGACAGTTATTTCTACATTTTCGCGTGGTCGTTCACCATTCCGAGGACACAGGACCTCAATATGTGACCGGCCTCACCACAGTTGCATCAAAGGGGCCGGTGGCCATGGGGACGCCAGAAGTCGGTCTTTACAAATCGTGCCTGATCTAGAGGAGGACGACAGTGGGGTCTTGTATCAAGAGCAGGCGTGTCCACTCTGGCTTTGGATTAATTATGCTATTGGCTTGGATGAGGCACAGTTGTGCTTGCTCTTGGAGAATCGTACTCGGTATGCTGCTTAAGCACGGGCGCGCGTACGTAGGCACATTTAGTGGCGGTGGCTGCACACGAGGCACAGCCGCGAACGACGGAAGCCTGTGCGACAAAATCAGACCTTGCAGCTGAATGTGCTTCACCACTTCTCTGACACCAGATCAAAAAGCTCCCTTAAGGCGTCAGCAGAACCGTTATAACCGGAAGAAAAGACAGCCAGTACCGTGGCAGGCACGTTAAGTTTACAGTACTGAGTCCGGGTGTGAATCGTATGCTTTATCATGGTGGCCTCCGCTAAAAAATCTGATGTGGGGCCAGGTGGATTGCACACAAACCCAGCGAATAGTTCTCTTCACCCCACGCATTATATGGCGCACTTTCTACTCCTCAGCCATATTTCGATCAGCTCACCTAAAAAGGCGAATCATGTAATACATTGCAACACTCTAGATCGGGGCTTGGCAGCGAGATGGCAGTGCCGACTCCACACGCTCCCTTCTGTCGATGGCGGCGTAGGTCGCCGACAGCTGGCGATGAAAGAGGTCCCATGACAGTAGTATCTTTTCACGAACCACGTCAGCGCCGAATATTCGAAGCCAAAGTAGATATATGCAGCTTGCTTTGCTCATCCAAGCAGTTGTAGTTGGCGACACATTCGAAATGATCCAGCCAGTCTTCAGCGCCCTCATAAATCTCATCATGGAAGTAAGGTAGCGTTCAGGACGGGAGGATGACGAAATGATGGGGCGAGCTCCCTCTGTTAGCCTCAGTGGTCGTGTTTGATCTGAACATGGTGACCGCAAGCGTCCGGAACAAAGGCCCGAACTTGAGCAACTGCCCTTGGAGGCGGCGGCTAAAACTGCAAAGCACTAGAGCCAAATCCGTGTTGACTCTCGGCTGCACTTGAGGGGTAGAACTCGGCAAAAGGGAAATTGCACCCAGCCCCTCCACCATACGACGTAACCAGTACAAGGCCGAAGACACAGAGTGGATCAGTCTGGCACAACCCGCAACACTCACCTTCGTCCTCGTTTTCCTGGGTCGCAGAGAAGCACGCGCCAATTGCAATAATAATGCATGACTCATCTGGCTTCTAGATGAGGTTTAAAATGTATACCTTAGATTAAACGTTAAACACATTTAGAACTTTATCATCGGGAGGATTATGGACCTTTCCTTTTACAAAAAAATGACCCACTGCGGTCGCGGCCAGAGTAGCGCTATTATGTGCTTAGGAACCGGTAATGTGGCTTGCCGTAATTGTTTTCTTTCGCATAAGTAAACATAAGAAGGCGCTCTATGTGGAGAACTAATCACAGTAGTGTGTACAAAGCGACCGCAGTAATTACCTTTGTTAAAAGTCATTCGAATTGTTCCTACTCGCCAAGTAGTAGGTCACGCTTCGGCACTTTGTCAGAGATTGGTCGCACACTTCGGATTAGCGAGCAGGCTCGGTTAAGAATAATGATCTCTTTCAAAGCCTCGGTCGCTTGGCCCGAAGAAGTTAAGTGAACGGTGCGCTATGCGAGTGCTGCGTCATTCTTTCGCATTTAGGAAGTTTTTGGGACCTTGGTTTTTCTCTTTGAAAGCATGCATCTACAGTCTACGTAATCACTAAAAGAATCTTAAATTACCAGAGCGTAACGTTTATTAATTAGAAACGATTTAAAACTGGCAGTTTCAGATTCGGTCGGCTACCACTCTGGAGCCCTCTGGTCGACCATGACATTGTGGTCGATCCATAAATGCATTTTTTATGACTTCATTAGAGGAAACTGTGACGTGAAGTATTCGTTTGACCACGTCTACAGCACATGCGTTGTATTTCAAGCCAGGGGTACGCGTTCAATGAATTGTTGTCTTCTTCCCCATATTCGGGTCTTAATCCTTCAGCATCACCAAATATTTTTCTGTCAGATGACGCGCTGCGGTGCAGCAGCGACTCACAGAACGCGTCCACGACCAGTGGCATTGCGAACGATGACGGGGACATTAGCAAAGCAACATCTCTAGTTAACGCACCTTACTCTGTATCATGACAAACTTTCGTACGAACAGCTTTTATTCTGATTTCTACCTTAATTTCGGCTTTTTTGTTCCCGAGCAGCCAATGACTTTCGCAGCCCATGCATTACTTCCTTTTTTCTTGTGCTTATTTTATAAATAGCGGCTGTATTGCCACTTGATGACTGAGAATTTGAAGGTCTAGAATCAGTTTTTTCCCAAAAAATAACCGATGACGATGAATGCATTTTTGAGGCACTGTGGTTGTGAAAAGTTTCGAGTTAAGTAGATTCATTTATAATAATCACTGTGAGGGTCTCGTGGCATCAAAGGAAGTCTTACCAACCGCATAAAGAAGGACATAATTTCTTTTTCCTAAGGATGATTAGAAAAGCTTAAAATGTATATCGAGCACTACGCAGTTGCTTTTAGAATCGCACATGTGAGTAGGCCAAATGCAATGCAAGGGGTCGGGTGCTGGTTAGCGTTGGTAAAGCGGTCGAAATTATTGCGCTGCACTCTTTTTGGCCCTCATCTTGTAATTCAAGAATGATGTAATCTGATATTCAACACTTATTAATTTTGAGCTGCCTCCATCTTTGTTGCAATGTTCTAAAATCTTCAGAATACTAAAAATGGGGATTAATCTGTTTTCAGCGAATAATGTTTCTGAGTGGAAGTGAAAGCTACAGACGGGACTAGGATTCTGCAATACTGCCATCGATTCCTTTGCTATGGAGACATATGGTAGATAATAATTAAGATTGACCGTTGGTGGCAATGCTCTTTGACCTGTCAATAATCTGTCCTTATATCATTGAACACAAAATAACCTATCAAAGACAAAGGAACAATACATATATCAGAGAGCGCTGCTCCCAGCTCACATCTATTGTTGGTATATTTTGTCTTAGCCACAAACAAGACCTACACACACCCTCTGCAGCTATTTGCACAGGCATCCAGTAACGTATATAGGCTGACAAATCACTGTTATTTATGTGAAAGCAATACTAGTTTATGCCGCAAGGTTGTGTGTGCAAGACGTGTGTACGAAAGGTGTGTACAGTCGTGTGTCGTTCTTGTAAGAGTTAGGATCAAACAAGTGATTGTAGTCGAAAGAAGATGGTGTGAGGCTGGTAAACAAAAAATATGTCCACAGGATGATAAGTTAATTATATGCGTCGAAAATGTAAAAGTAAAATTGATCAGGCGTTGAACTAGCCCCACGATTTATCTCGACGTTCAAGGGACATGACGTCATTGCAACCGGAAGTGGATATGTTTCTCACCTGATGAGCCAAATAATGGCGAAAAGTGTGTGATGAGTGTCAATTAATCAAATGACAAATATAGTTAGGGCGCAAAGCAGCACAAAATACCAAATAACGCAGATGGCTATGCATGTTAAGTGACGGCACAACAATGCGGTTGTCATGGGGACCACCGCCGGTGGCGTCATGAAGCAGCCTAGCACGCGCAACTTTCGAATTCCTCCAATGCAGATTTTGCAGTGCTCTCGAAATTTTTACGTCTTTTCCCAGCAAATTCCCCGATTGCGGCAAAATTAATTAAGCTGTAGCGGAAGTAAACTGGTACAATCGACAAGTACGTTCATCGTCTTAATTATCGCTTCTCTCTAGGACTGTACAATTTGTCAGTTTACCGAATGTCTTCAGAGGTGGGTAATGCACTCGATGATAACGCAACGTCCCCTTCCCTTTCCTCAGTGCCATCAAGGACGCGAGAAGGACCATAAAAAAAGCGCTGAAGTGATTTGCCGAAATGGCCCTGCAGCTGCACCTCGTTTTTCCTCAATCTTCGACTTAAGCGTGCTTGCAATATGAGTTTGGAACATCACGTGGCGCAATCCGGGCACTTCCTCGCACGACCTCGCGTAATTTCCTCCAAAGAAGGCAACGCTCTGAGTAGCTGTGTCCACGAGGCGATGATGATGCGACCCTCTACAGAGGGCTAAGTCTGCGCTTCCGACGTCCTCTCAATCCCAATAGCCTCGCTAAGCATTAATTAGAAAACCTTCGTGTAGGCTCTCCCTGAACAAGCACGAATAACTCGTCGTTGTCGTAAACGGGTTACAGAGATGGCGTCGCGAGCCCTGTCTGACAACGATGTCGTCTGCAAGCCGAGTAAGGCGACTTTATTTTTCTTTGATAGGGGGCGGCGGGTGGGAGGGAATTAAGAAAGCTATTGAGGAGGAGTAACCAGCTGTCTACGTCGAGTCTGTGACTGGTAAGTCACTTTAGCCTTTCAGAGAATCGCTGTCGTTTATAATCAATCATTCGTTAGCTGGTAAGCTCGTCAAGGCGCGTGGTGCTACTCTTTCGACGGTTCGGCGGGATTCCACCGAAGCGCGCCCACGGGCGCATAATGCGACATCTGCATGGAATATCCTCCTCCTATTTTTGTTTGTTTTCCGCCACTAGGTAGCGCTGCTTTTCTATCTCCAGATATTCATATATACAGGACATGCCTCGACCGGAAAGCTCCGCATGATAACGATCGTGCCCCGAGTTGGCTGTCAGGATGTCGGAAGCGAGAAGGATCGGATGTTAGCGTGCACTTACCGACGCGAGCTGTGCTCGTGACACATGCGAGGGCGTGCTCTGAATGCTATCCGCGATTGCACCATTTTCTTTTTTAATGAGGAGGCGTCGCTGTTGCTTCTCGTCTTTCATGTATGACACGTCAAGCTCCCTCCTATTTTTCCCTCTCCTTTGTGCTAGTTCATTTAGCTTATCGTAGGAGATTAATCGTGCTCTCATTCACAGTTACGTATCAAAAACATGTTTGCTTGGCTGGCTCCATTACGATACGACCGAATGACTGCTGAAGTCAAGGAGACATCCGCTCTGTCTTCCCTATTTCATCTTCTCGGCGCAGGTGGCTTCTTTCAGCACGCATTTGCCTTGCTGTTCTTCTGCAATGCATTCTTTTCTTGACAGAGGTACTCGCGCAAGGCTCTCCGCTCCTTGTAGCAGAGATGCAAAGCAGTAGTCGACTGAAGATGACTGCGATGCGTTTCCCTCTTTTTTTACGAATTGCACGCCTCGCGGAGGCTCGGTTTATATTCCACTTTTTTTTTGTTGCATTTTACGGCATGCAAAATCGGGAATAGCGGGAAGTGCATGTATAAGGTCAATTCTATTGGGTAGAGCATGAGGTTTATTACGCCAAGTATGCTAAGAACCTCCAGCATTATGTATTGCACTTCGTATTGCAAGGAAGCTCATGTGGAAAAGCCGCCACTCGGCATTGCTTAAAATGTGGGAATTTGCACGCACTGGAAAGGCGAAAATGTCGTTACATTACTGCTCTGCAGGGTGAGTGAATCCATGAGACCATAAGGCCGATTTGTCAGGATCTCCCAACTCAAGTAGTTCCTTTCAGAGCGGAGGGGGGGATGGTAACCAGGCCCACGGGGACCTTTGGTCCTCCACCACTCAAGAAAGTTGAAACGAATTGGTTAAAGCGAGAATTTATATCTATATATGTTGTATTTCTCATAATGCAGTTTGTTACGACTGTACGCTCATGAGTACGAATGGGGTAAAAAAGTACAATTTAGAGCAATAGTGACTAGAGAAGTAGTGAATGGTATGTCTGCTATGAAGGATACACAAGAAGAGTAACGGAAGCGAGCAATTAAGTGTTCCGTAAATTTTCCGCATTTTGGAGCAGATTGCAAAGAAGGTGGCAAAGGCTGCACAACTGAAAGGGGTAGGCATGAAACATAAACGCGTGGGTTCCTCCCGATAATCTTGCACCATGAAATGTGAAACATTTTTTTCCTTCTAAACAGCGCTATCGGTCAAAGATTTTAGTTGTTCACTTGAATGTTTTTTTATCGAAGACAATAACCGCGCACTGCGGCGTCTGCGTGACAATTAAGAACGTTGTCTGTACAGAAGCACATTACTACGACGTCAAAGGCTATCAGAAATGCAGTCATTCACTTACTGATTGAGGAATCGATCGAACGATCTGAAGCAGTAAGTCGCTCCTTTTAATTATTAACTCGAAATCCTAGTATAATCAGGCAGCATGAAATCTGGTAGCATTGGTGTTCAGGGTCTAAGACATGAAAATTACTATTTTTCCTGTAGAACGTTCACAATTTCACGACCTGTCATTCATTGGTCGGTGGTTTTCGTGACGGCATGAGACCGCATGTGGTACTGAATTTGCAGCGGATGCTAAATTTGGTAACTGATTTGAGTTTTGAACTGTAGTCCCCTTGGCCATCGGATTCAGGATCAGGAATACGGCTTGGTTAAAGCGGGGCTTTATATCTATGTCGCTGCAGTGAACTTGGGCATCATACAATCCGTTCCTCTTTCTGAGGTTTCCCTGGGAGGTGGTACTTGGCAGGTCACAAGGCTTGGTATTTATTGGCGGTGGGAATTGGCTGCCAAATGTCCCCCACTCATGGGATCAGTGTGACGGCAAGGGGCATGCTCCCGGAGAGGGTAGTAAAAACGGACACAGAGGCAGGAAATGTATTTTCAGCGGATTAGAAAGGCTAGAGTTAGCACGTTAAAAATAAAGCCATAAACGTGCGTGCCAACAGCCGGCTGCCTCAATCAGTTGAACCAATTAATGCAAGCTCCTTAGAACCTAGTTTATGAGGTTTTAATTGCACAACACTTGTAGGTGTCCAAGCCAGTCTATTTGGACGACGTCTCCACGCTGTTATACAGTGATGCAACACATGTAGTATGGGAGTTATAGTGATGAATGATTGAATGCAATAGTCTCTATAGTCATAGCTCAGAGTCATAGTTATGACTCATGAAATATACACGCTGTGCAATGTTGGATTACTCAAGCATATACAAGCAGCTTAGCGTAAGTGTAGAGTAGGCAGAAATTTTAGGTACTGTCATAATTCACTACTGATAATCATTGTAATTTTTCTGCATTCTCAGCGTAAGCGCTCTTAAGTGTCTCTGTTGGACATCCTTAGTTGTCAGTGCGATATATCCAATAAAAGAGGGTGAGACTATTGAGGCGTAAAATATGCGGTCAGGTGATAACCTGCAGAAGCATGTCTTTGTAGGTAGCACAAGAAGCCATTGTCGTTAGTTTTGAAAGACAGCGGTGAATTTGTACATTCGAGTACACCGTCACATTGGACGGCTTTAATGCCTTATTTTACTTCACGCGAGCCATTTGTGGCGATAACCAAATTAAATTCATAGCTCAAATCGATATAGGGAAGTTGTTCGCTCGTTCAGTTATAAAATGAGCAATCACCATGCTAAACTATCTCGGTCACAGCCGTGCAACTTCTCACTATACATGCAAGCATGTGGTGACAGGTAAGACTGAGTTGCCATTCAACAGGACAACCATAGAAACTATCCAGGTTTTAGTTACGTGTTTTCATCCATCATTATTGTTATCGTGTCATTTCGCCCAGGATCATAAATCGGGTGTCACTATCGAAATAAAATGCAAATAAAGTTACCATGTTAGTTTTCGGACAAAACAAGTGAGCCAAATATATGGATACGTAAAACTTGCAGAATATCGATATAAAATTTGTTAATGCCCTTTTTTTTATTGTTTCAAATTCAGAGAAATTTGCTGATTACTCCTCGTCAAGCGTGGCGCCTAATGCCGTCTTATGCTTTTTAATATTTTTGAATTTGCTAAAAAGGGTTCCACAAGCGGATAATCAACGTAGGAGTTGCATACGGCAAAGTAAAAGCAAAGAAGAAGAACGATGAGAAAGGTTTTTTTTTTTTTTTTGTGCTAGATGGCGTTGTCTCTAGGCAATTTATTCGAGTGTAAGAATAATTTAGGTCGCCAAAGAGTTCCAAAGCTTGAAAGAGATCTCTGAATATGGTATAAGGCGGAATGAGGAAAATATGCGTAGTGATAGGGACGACTGGCATGCTCCACAGGTAGAATTTATGCGCATACTAATCCGAGCACCTAGACATCGAAGTAATGCTTTTTGGACGTATTCAAAGAGCTGGAATATGAAGTAAGCTTATTTCACAGGAACATTTGCAAATAGGCGCTGGTCATCCCTTTTCTCTACAGAGCAAAGTAGGTCGCATCGCAGCTTCAGTTACACAATGCTCGCGCAATGTGCAGAGAAGCCATAGTTCTCCGAGGCTCGGTAGGCGAAAGGTCAGATAGCCGTGTTCGCTCTAGCGCTACTTAGACAGCTGCGAGTCTTACGACAAGACAGCGTACAGCCATTCAACTTCTAAAATGTTGGAACACTGGCTGCAAAGTTCTGGAAGCAAGCCCGGGTGTTTAGTATGTTGTTTCCCAAGTAGCTAGTGCAATTAGAGTTTTTTGGGGGCAATTAAATGAAACTGCACTTGCGTGCGACAGCTTGTTTCAGATAAGATTTCTTCAAAGCGATGAAACGTACGTGCCGATGCCGCCGTAATGTTCCACCTACCTCGCTTCGAGCGGCTTGAGAACGATATGGGCTTCTTTTTCGTGCAAACCTGTTTCTCCGCGGGCTGTTTGTGCATATTTAATCTCCTCCTCTAAGCGCATAATCTCACCGCGCTAATGGCTCCGATCTGTACTCCCCTTTGTGATTTACTTCTTCGTTAATGCACTCTGCCATACGCTAAATCACTTCAATCTTTATTTGTGCCCTTGTTATATCACACGTCATCCCAATCTACATAATTTAAATTGCTACATTATGTGAAAGAGCATTCAGCATACCAATAAAGCTCTCGTATGGCGAAGTCGTCTTAACTCTCCTGCATGGCCTAGGTGTTGCATATCTGGCTCGAGATCTAACGTCCTGAGTTCACTTCAGATGTCACCTTCCCATCTGACATCTCTCATATTGATCATAGTCACTCGGATAGCAATCTATGCCAGTCTTATACCTGCAATCTATGTGACCTGAGAACTCCCACTTGCCAGATGCATGGTCGTAATGTTTCGTTCACAATGTTCACCGCCACTCGCTACTCTCTTCATCTGCTTTTCTCCCCACTTCCACCTTTTCTTCGCCCCGGCCAACCTCACTTTCCAGGCGCCACAGAAGTACTGTTCGCAGTCCTTGTCATAAGCTGGCTACCCGGGCCACCCTATCCCGGGTACACTTAAAGTTCGCATTTAGGGGTGAGATATGATACATTTAAGGGGCCCTTAAGGATCCTAACGCTGACACACATAAGACTGTCTGAGACGACTGTGTTCCTGAATAACATGGTTCATTGCAGGAGGCCGAGCAGAATCAATGCTCCAGGTTGCTGCGTTTAATGTTTCAAACGTGTGGGGCGAATACGGGGGCGGAGACTGGCATATCTCGTTGTTTACGTTGTTGAAAAATTCTAACCAATTGCGGCAGAAAAAACCCCGATGTCTACTTTTATTAAATGGGTGGCGTTGAAGCTTGTGTTTACCAGAGAACCAAACATAGCTGCGCAGAAGATTATGCAAGTATTCAGACTCGTTCCTGAATGCCTTTCTATCATTTTTTCTTTGTTTTCATTGTCTTTTACAGTAAAAGAATAAACGCTTGTTTGTAAATCACCGTCGTACAATATCCATTTGAACGCATCCTGCATGTGATGCCATTATTTATAGACCTGTCCAAAATATCGATTTGTCAAGGCAAATGAAACAGTCACAACTGTCCCAAACAAGGCATCCGTGACACCCTGCCGCACCAGTGAGTTTTGTCGGACGTCCAATTGTATTCTAACAAGCATTATCGTTATGCTTTTGTCTTCAAGTTTAGAATGTTCCAAGCCATAATTTCTTCATTTAGCTGTTTGTTTGTCGTGAGCGACAGTGACGAAGACTAAAATGCGTTCTCTTCTATTTACTGTCTCCTCCCCACGTCTCGCAGAATCCCTCCCAGATCCCGTACTTCTTGCGGCTCTTGTGCTGATAATTTCTGCGCCAATACAAGGACGCTGGGACTAGCATGCGATTCGAGACGTCTTGAAAGGGTTTGAAAACATCAGGCATAAACGCAAGATCGATGACCCCGAACTAGCTTTGCAACAATCTTTCGATGTCGCAGACATCCCTTATTACCTTGGGTATCATATATCGACTCACCCTCCACTGCTGGCTTGCAGGAAATTGCAGCTGTCATTGAAACCGGGTCAATATCATACCTTTCTCCGTCTACTTTCACCTGGAAGTAAAAAAGAAAACTTAAGCCTTGTCATCGGACACGGCAATACCTCCTCAGCCCTTCCTCACTCTTTCGCCATCTCTGGAGATGGATGTAAGAGCCTAGCAATGCTGCGTCTGTGCGTTTAATTGAATTCTCCCCACGCGTCAATACATGCTGAAGGCCACACGAAAACATCGAGTTAAGCTACCTTGCTGATGGTTCCAGCTCTTGATTTTTTTTACTTTAGAGGTGATCGAGTACCACAATTCATGTTTTTGAAGACTTTAAGGAGCTTTGTTTAGGTAGACCGTCTACAATTTCAGCTCTTTTTAACATTTATTTCCTGCTAGCCTATGTACGTGACGTCAGCGCGGGAGCCTCGTCGACGTCTCAGGCAAAGGGTTGGTTCCTGTAATCTGCCTTCGTTCATTAAGCTGGCGTACAAACAAGGATTTCGTGATTGACACATACCTTACTGCACGACAAAATCTGAAACTAAAATAGTTTCCACACGCTAGAAGTCAGAATGGTTGAGATCTGCTTTTACCAGAGTTGTCCGAGCAGCGAGCGCCTTTCTTTCTTCACGTCATCAGGTATTCCCATAAAGTTACAAAGAAAGGTCTCGAACCGCACGACATATTGTTCTCCACATACAACCAAAGTATTCGTCCCCAATACGTTCCCCATAGTCAGATTTATGACGGCAATAACCGGCCGGGTCTGCAGATGGACGGTATGAATTATGTACAGAAAGTTTCAGAGCTCCGTCAGACGGCAGGTTAGATATTCATTAACTTTTCTCTTTAGTGCCTGCCTGTCCCTGCTGCTGTTTTAGCCCAGACGGGGGAGTCTGCGTTTAAGAATCGAGGTAAACAGCGCTCTCTGGAGTTTGTGTTGTTGACGGCTAACCAAAATGAGGCAAACAAGCAAAATGGAAATGGCGGCAGGGACAAAGACGGCGATCAGCGAAACGGCGAGGCTAACGCAGGTATTGGGAAGTAGAAACTGGAGCAGTGGCGACAAGACATAATAAAATAAATGCGACTGGCTCAATATATAAACAATGAAGGTTTATACAGCCCCGGAGCTCTCAAAAACGTTGGCGGCAAATCTCTTGAAAGTGAGCACTCTCTGATGGTAAGTAGTGGCTGTTCGTAGCCCTTTTTAAAGCAAGAACCTTCAATTAAGGTAATCCTAGGGGATAAATTCGACCCGTTTTGAAACTTTGATGTTTCAGATGTCGGATTGTGCCATAATTGTTCAGTGCTGACGGGTGTTCATTTCCTTCCCGTGTAAAAAAAAAAAGGTAAACATTAGCAATTTAAAAACTGAATTTTGCAACCTGCACTTTACCTCGCTAATATGACTGAAGGTGTCGACTAGCACCGATATAATAAAACGCCCATTGTTTGATGCATGTGAAGTATAGGTTTCAACAAAAAATATTTTGAGTTCTATTTCAGGTAGGACGAGGAGTGCATTTTGTGTTTTGATAATACACACAACGTGGCATCTTTGGGAAAGATATTTATCTTAGATTTGTTTCCGCCAACTCCGCTTCTGAAAATATGCAATCTCTAAGGTCGCGAACGCTTTTTCCTAGATCAAATTAACTGAAAAGGTATTAGTATTCCTGTATAAGCCAGCGTTAATGAACCCAACTTCATTACTCCGTACGCCCAATTCTGAGTGAAGTTCTCTTTTCTTTTACAAATTGATAATTTTCACCGAAGTTCAAAAGTTGCATTTCGGTTTTATACTTCAGCGCCTTTTTTCTTTATCCTGGAAAAGAAAAACTGGGGCATTATCGATCACTTGTTTAGGTAATGGCGTATCACCTCTAAGCAATACAATTGTTTAGAACCTAGAGAGGTTTTAGATATGTAGTGTTCATAAGCCGGTGCGCTATATTTGCTTTAGGCCATTTCTATTTGGTTTCATTTCTCGCCCGTTACCCTTAGGTTTCAGAAACTAAACATTGACTTTTGTTATATCTGGCATTACAGAAATTTTTATTTTCTATATTAGTTAAAATTTTTTAGCGAATTTCTCTTAGGTTTTGGCATTTATATTTAAAATATCATACGAGCTTTACGCGCCATCAAAGCGGCCTACGGGAATACCTAGCATTTTCTTATTCATTAGTTGGTCAGCGGAATAAATATTTTGCTTCCAGCTAAAATGATTTATTTTTCAACTGAAGGCGGTAGGAACACACGAGTTCAGCAACACCACGGTGTGTGTTTGTTTATCAGTTATTTTTTGCATGGTTAGATCTATTAATAAATAGATAAGCACCACGGCGTGCGTCGTCGGTATATAGCAAGCTGCCATAAACACTTAGTAAAATAAGAGACAATGCGAAATAAGATTTTTTCTAAAAAAAAAAAATCAATATAAATGAAAACAACAAAAGGAGAAGAAATAAAGGCAAGTTATAAAATTAATGTGAACAGGATAGTTGTCTTGATGGCCTGGTGTTGGGCCTTGTTCTATAGTGGAGGTGCTGATAATCGGGCTGTCGGGGTTTGGTTATTGAAGTGGTTTCTCAAGATGTTTAGAGCCCTCGTGGATATACCTTCCTCCCACACTTGCACTGGACTAGGAGGCAAAACGGGGTGTGTGACGTCATAAGACGTAGGGATGAAGCCAAGTAAGCATGATCGCTGACAGTTGGCCCGCGCGCTAATATGACCGAAAGCGGTGGTGAGCTCTGCGTGGCTTTTCAGCTGCGTTCGGTTGTATACTGACGTGTCTAGACATTTCTGTTTATCAGATTGGAACGAAACTAGACGTGACGTCGCCTTCGTCTACGATGAATGCTGCAAGTGTTAAGAGCGACCTCGGAAGTATTTCGATGAAGGTGGAGTGCCGACTGCTTCACAGGGTAAGCGTAAGCGGTAAGCAACTATGAAAGGGGAAGAAAAACCAGTCTAGTGCACCTCGGGATTTAAGGCAATCTCAACACCATGCGTCCCTAAATATTTCCAGGACATTTGCTCGCATAGGCGCAAAATATAAAGCGTCGATGGTGAATTGATCATGCTAAATAGGCTTTACAGCTGGTTTGGAAAGTACGTTCCCGAGACCTTTTGCATAACAGCTTCTCAAATGTTAAAACAATTGATGACTTCCTCGCACCGCTGACAAGAGAAAAGAGAATTTATCAAGACAATCCGGATTATCGCAGTGATGCTACCTTATGACGAGCAGAAGAAAACACATTGCACTTCTGCCACCTTTAGCATGGAAGCACTTGACGATAAAACGATGCCTCCGAAGAATAATTGGACGTCCGAATCTGCACCCAAATAATGCACTCTTTCCTCACGCGTACCTCAGTTCAGGTGGAAGTTCTCCTTCCAAACGGCGGTTACGGGAAAACGAGGCCTAGGAAACAGCACGAAAGGCAAACTGTGTTGATATAAAGGGAACTTTGCAGTGCTTGTTTGCAGGTCACTTGGAACCGGGGCTTCATCAGGGAAAGAAAGCACTGCCTTTACCCCTCGCAAATGAGCTGATTTTAGGGAAACTTACGTAGACGCACAGAGCACATGAACAGTCAGGCGGGGCTTGGACATGTTTCACTTTGCACACACCTGAAAGAGTTATACGCTTTGCTGGTTAGAGGTGGTTTATAAGTTACACGGTTCTAGTAAGGGCTAGATGCCACTAACCACCAGACACTGTCTTTCTCGTGACCCCAAATGTCTTGCTACTCGACATGAAAGCTGTGTTGTCAGCGCGGAAGGAGGGGGGGGGGGGGAGGGGGGAGTGCACGGTATGAACCTCGGCACAGTTAGACCGCTAGAGAAGGGCAGGCTGGGTGGTCGCACGGGCCGGTTCCTATGTGATTATTTTTTATTGGACTGTCCTTATTTATTTACCTTCGCCCTTCGCCCATATAATGTTTTTTTCGCAGTCCAGGGAAATGTGCTCTTGTGATGACCAAAGGTGTGATCTTGACTACTATGGAATAAACGTAAATAAATAGGCTTATGTACCCACATATACTTCAAAAGGCCCCCGAGTAGATCGCAAGTAGGTTCGTTTTGTTACTGCTTCCATGAGTACTGAAACTCCTCCCAAGCCCTAACAGCCAAGGCCGGAGCTACTTATGCGCATGCATTAAGTTACTCATTTGGTGTTGCAGCGGTCGCTAAGGGTAATTTGTTAATGCAAATTACGTTCGCGTGAGCCAGCCAAGTTGGCAGTGATTTGAGGGCAGATTCGTTCTTTTGAAACTAAACAACAATAACTGCGGCGTATACGTAAAAAATATGGGGTGCTCGGTGTTTGTCCCTTCCTCCTGCAACCTTTCGGGAGCAAATCTCTTCAATCTGTCTGGTCAATATGAATGAAACAATTCGAAACTGAATGCACCCACATAACGTTAACAATGAAACAGGTGCGATGGCAAACATATTGATCTTCCCTTGGTTAGTAGCTACTCGTCTTATCGAGACAACTGGTACAGGGCTCATGACACATGTTTTGGAAGTGTTGAGTGTCCGAGATGGAAGTGCAAACGTGTGCAATTCTGACTATGTAATTGATACCACCAGCGGAATGAACACTTGATGACATCAAAGCCCGTTTCCCCAATTATTTTACGCCAGATTAGCTAAGCCCCAAGCCAAGGAAAAGCTTGTACCCGTGTTATCACACATGTGTATCTGGTTGCGCTCGTCCTGTGTGCTCATTTTCTCTGCCTCGTCCTTGGCTCACTTTTTGATGTTAAAAGAATGAACTAATTAATTATGTTCCGAAACAGTGATGGTGAAAAGAACGCGATAATAAACTGATTTTGTGTCATGAAGGCCCAGAGCAGGGCTCAGGAGAATTAACGACGCCAAGAACCTCATTATTTTGTGCCACAAAATTATCGTGTCCGATTAACTCAACTCTTTAATGACGGCCTCTTTCGTCATATTGCATTTCAAGAGTAAGCCGTGAAACTTAGTTGGGAATCGAGTATAAACAAGTATATTTTTTATTAAGTGATTGTTGCTTCAATCAATCTTCGGTGGTAAAACAAACATGGAGACTAACGTGAAGAGCCTCAGCAAAGATCAATTAATTACGAAGAGCAGTTTCGTTTTCTACTTGTCCAAGCACGATCGCGAGATGACCTCAAAGGTGCGGCGGAACGCCCCACGACCTCCCCGATTGGCAACGCTGGTGATCACATGGATACAGAATATATTGACGCATACAGGTTGCGTTTTTCGTCTGCTGTCTTATTCTACAAAAAATGAAGCGAGGAAGTTATGTTGTATTTTTATCAAAGTCCAATTCATGTGACTGGGCGTGCGCAAAGATTATATCGAAGTATTGCTTTGCGCTTCACCGAAACCCTTGCTCCGAAACCGAAACCGAAGCCGAAACCGGAGCCGAAACCGAAGCCGAACCGAAGCCGAAGCCTTCATTGTTTTACCAGAACACCACAACGCACTGATTGGACATAAGCTTAAGAACACCGCAGAATCAATGCCAAATAAAATAATAGTATCACGCACATATTGGCTTGGAACTTGCGAAGGCAATCTAATGACTGCTATTAGATCTTTCCCTGGGACGGACAATCGACACAGACCTGCGAGCAGTCTTGTTTTGTCAATGCTGTTTGCTGTGCTGACTCTACGTCACAGTTATTTGATGACAACTGTTATCTTATCTATGAGCACGTTTTCGTCACAAATATTTCGCTGTCGATGGGTATTGAAAAGTGGGGCATTTGTCGAGTTTATAATGAAAATCAAATTTAATTATCGTCAAGACAACGCACGAGGCTGAGAGTGCCTGGGGAATATGTCTGTAAATTATGGAAAGCATCCATATATTCTTTCTTGCGCTTAGAAAAATGGAATCAGAACGTTTAAAGAGAAGCTATTAGAAGGAAGCAAGGAAGGGGGGGGGAGGAGGAGGAGGAGGAGGAGGAGGAGGAGGAGGAGGAGGAGGAGGAGGAGGAGGAGGAGGAGGAGGAGGAGGAAGAAAGGTTAACCGGAAGAAGAAACCGGTTTGCTACCCTGCACTGGGGCAATAGGGTCAGGAGATACAAAAGTGATGGGTAAGAGAGGGATGGGTGAAGTCAGTATAGTCACATCACAGCCATATCACATGACATCACCGCAAAATCACAGCCTATCGATCAGGCCCGTACTTTTCATAAAGCGGAGCAGTGCCTGGGAGGCCAGCTACCTATACTCGGGGACAACGTTCTGTGGCAATGGAGCCAAAGCTACGAGGGCGGGGCTTTCCTAACTGTGTTACTACGCCATGTTCTTCCGAGTACCTGGCCTCGGCTGCGGTTTCAGCAACGCTCACTGCGTACGCTGTCAAAAACAGACGCGCGTTACGAATGCGCGCAGAAATGGGCAGAGAAAAGCAGTAGACGAATCCCACCCGGCCCCGCGTATGCTGCTTGCGCTTTGCGAGATTGTCCACAGGCCGCCCAGCCATCGACATGAACGCTGCGTATTAAACTCCCGCTGTACTGGCTAGTACTGTAGTTTAAGCCTGATACAATAATAAGCTTAACTGTTTCGTAATGGTATAACATTCCAGAGCGTCCACTGCGAAACTTCTGGAGGCACTATATTCTTGTGCGGAGTGAGCTGGTGCGTTTCGGCTCCGTAGCTTCCACCACATTGCCACAGAAAGTTGTCCCTGAGTATAGAATTTTTATTTCAGTCATTCGGCGTCCATGTAGACACTCCAGCGCACGGCCTAGAGACTGTATTTCAGCACTGTATATGGGGTGCACCCAAAGAATGTGGCCAAGAGTCTCGTCGCACCCGCCGTGTCTCTCCCTCTCTCACCCGTGTTTTGTTTTTGTGCGCCGCTGCTCACGCGCGTTTTATTGTTTTGCGCGGGACACAAGGAAAAAATGAACATGAAGGGGGGCCTTCATTTTCTTTTTCGACCGTGTAAGTATACATAAAAAACTCTCTGCTGCCTAATTCTTAGTTGATCCGCCTGTGAGGATGTGTGCCATATATTATTTGGCAAACACCAACAAAATAGGGCACACGAGTACAAGGTACCACGTGCGGAACGAATTACATGCTAGGTACACAAATACCTCGAAACTCGCATATGAATGCAGTGGAGGTAATGCTCTTTATATAAATACCTGCGCTTCAGCCCATTGACCGAACCGAGTGTTTCTGATAGTCACCTATTTTGTTCTAAAGTATTTACGAATTTAAGTCAATTATTAGTAAATTTTAATTAGATTACCTCAATTTTTATTGTTTAGAATAATATTATCACTGAAAACGTTGCAGACGGCCTAGATAAATGAAGAGCTACGCTGTTTCCGCCAAGCTATGATTTACGCAGCTCTAACTATTAGACTTCAAAGAAAGCTGTCGCGGGACCAGCTGCTAGACTAAATCCCTCGCCTAGTGCGGCAGCGTTTTTCTAGATGTGGTGATCTTCGTAAACAGGAGTGTCATTTCCGCGTTCGAAAGTGATCTGTTAGTAACATGTAGAGAAAGGTAATCTGTGTCAAATTTTACTTATCATATTTATGTTCTCTAACAAATAAAAACGCCTACATTTGCCAAGCTTCGTATCTCTGCACTATCCATATTTAAGGCGCCTGAACTTTGAAAATTATATACTTTTTTCAACACTTTATTGCGCATAAATAGCGCTGGATTGTGTAATCGAGGAATAGTTTCTCTGTCCAACAGTCTTAAACAGGGGGGGAGCAAGAAAGCTTACACGTGCTTTTCGTACTGTTTTTTCATCTCTTCATTACTTTAGCTCTCTGGCAAAGCTTTGTCCAGGATTCATGATTTGCATCACATATATTTGCACTACAGTTGTAAACAGCGCCAGCGGTGCCCACAGGCTTGAGGCTTCTCCGCAAAAAGCATAGCATTGCAAATGTGCTCCCTTTACAGGGGGGACAAAACGACGACATTTTCTCGGGACAAGGCACCGAAGGCAGCTGACTAGCGAGCCAAGAATGCAAACCCCCCGTTTTTCATGTGGGTTCTTTAAGACGCTGGTAGGCTAATGAGTGAACACATTTACAGCTTCGTTAGAGGTAGAGGTCGCATTTACTATTTTTGTCGGTGTTCAAGCAGGTCTCGTTATGCCCGTTTGATCCCAACAGACGGGCGCATTACGGAAGGACAAGCTTAACGCAGTTTTAGAAACAAAAAAAGAATGTAAATGAACACACGAAAAACAGAATTCGGTTGATGTCAATAGCGATAGCACGACGCGCTTGCCTCCAAGCTACGAACGGGACTATGGTATTGTTTGATGCCATTTTTTTCTGTGGTTCGAATATAGGTCGCAAAATATTTCATTCAAAAAAGGTCCTCCCTGGAGCCACGTGTATTTATTCGTGTCTACGCATAATACTACGGCTACCGAAGTTGGGTAGCATGGTGCCAGGAGGTTAGATTTACAGCCATCACGGTCTCATTTTTCTGAACGCAAAATGCAAAAGAAAGCTCGAGAAATCAAATGTGGTTCGTTGGTTCGTTTATTCAAAAACGCTTAAGGCCAAAATGAATCAAGTGTCATCTGCGTGGCTCACCTGAACGCACTTCGTGGGAGGATAATGCATTTTCGGGAGCAATTCAGCGCACAATAAGAGTATGCCTTACATAATTTTTGGAGGTTATGATATCGTTTAAGATTCATGTTAATCGTTCTTCAATAATTTATTGTAAGTGTCATGAACGTTCCGTCATACTGGGGTAAGTACTTATTCCATGTCTCTAGCAAGTAAAAATTAGTGGGACACTAAGGCCACTAAGGCTTGCCTTAACAAGTATCACTTGAAGGCCCTATTTGCCGGTGTACCTTGCGAGTTCTCGTTCGTGTTCATTCATTTCCTTATAGGCATAACGTGTAGTTATTTTCATTTGCCCCTCTAAAACTGCACTATCTCTAAAAATGCAGCGGTGCATAAAAATCCGCGTCGGCGTTCTGAGGGAAAAATCCCGTCATAGACTTGGCAAGAGCTAGCTGATTGTGCACTAACCAGTAGTCGATTTCTGTAACGTCACTAGCCACATCACAAAAGTAATCATCATCATCATCATCATCATAATCAGCCAGAGTATATCACTGCCGGACGATGGCGGCTCCCATATTACTCCGATTAATCCGATTCTTTGCGAGCTGCATTCACTTGACCTCTATGACGTTTTTAACCACATCCGCCCACATAATTTTCTTAAATCTCCTGCTATGGTTTTTTACTCTTGGAGGCCAATTAGTTACACTAAGTGACCATCGGTTACCCTCTCTTCGCACTACATGCCCTGTCCGTGCCCAACTCTTCTTCATTATTTCTACTTGAGGGCCAATAACTCGAGTTATTTATCTGGTCCACTCTGCCCGTTTCCAATTTCGTAACGTTACACCTACCATCGCAATGAATTTTAAATACAGTTTGTATTGAGAAAGCATAGTGAGTATTCGAAAAATAGTTTCAAAATTCGTGAAGACATCAGAAAGTACCCTTCAGTCATATTTCGAATACGTGAACAACGGACATGCGTTTCTAGCATTATGGCAGTGAATTAAAAACGTACTTTTGTTAATTTGAAATCGAATCATCTGAAGTACACTTCTTATGGTAGACGGTCACAGTTGGGACAGCTCATTTACAATGAGTAGGCGAGACGGGAATCGAACCCTCTATAACGTTTGTGCGCTGAAGAAGACATGCAACTCACGCTACTTGCCATGTCTTCAGCTAGTTCAAAGCGGGGATTTACAGATATAATCGGGTGATCTTTCATGACATGGTAGTTTGCAATTATATGCTAATGAATAATGAGTTTCACATTTCAAAATAAAGAAATCACTTTGTGCTATAAGCAATGGAGACTTTGTGTCCGGTGATGATTTTTCTCAGGACGTTTTTACAAGAACCCGAATACACCTAGAGCATTACCAGCAGGCCGCTGAACAGAGTAAATTTAAAATATCGCCGAGTAACGCTTAATAATGGTTTATTATAAAATTCTCGCACATATAAGGCGTCCTTCAGGGCTTCAAACCCATTGAGAAGCCTCATACACTCTTCTATAAAGGTACAACCGAAATAACAAAAAATTTGTGTGTATGGAAGTGTAGGAAGACCAATCAACAAAGATAAAAAATGCGCATGAAACCGACATACTGCTTTCAGCTGTTCTAAGTTAGCGCGAAATCAGTGCCTCAGAGCTAGGTTTACATTAAAAGGATACTATAAGCTTGCTCATCAGCTTCTTTATGTTAAAGTTGCTAATTTGAAAACGCGTCATTTCGTCGCCGAGCACGAAAACTTCAACTTTTTTTCTACAGTAATTCAACATATATCAATATAAACATTGAAAACATGGAGTTGTCGCAACAACTTGTATATCCTGGTGCCTACTGTACGCATTGATTGGTCTTAGTACAGCTCTTTATAGCAATTAAGAATAAAAGATGCTATCAAGTTCCCTTTAAGTTCGCCGTCAATTGGTATAATTTTAGTTAATCTTCATAATCTTATATCTTCTATTGAATTACTGTCACAGTTAGTCTCTATGTGCGGTGAAAACTATTTTTGAGCATGTAGAGTTGTCATTCAAGGTTTTGAAACATTTGCTGTGGTTGCTATCACCGCCCTCTCCTGTAGAATCCCTTGATTAGAGCTGACGTACAGCCCGAACAACTGAAGTTAATTTTGTAGAATGTGGGAAAAAACCAGCTGCCGCGCCCTTTATTTTGAATGCCTCGCTACGGGCTTTTATTGTCTGGGAGGCTCGCAGCGCAGCTACGAGTCGCTTGTAAATCTCATTGCGTCTAAAAGTCGGCGATTGTCGGTAATAAATCGAATCCGCAGATTGCGGGCTTGGTGGCGTCAAAAGTTGCCGACATGGTTGTTGGGATCCCGTAGGTATTACAAACAGGTTGGCAATGATCTGCGGTAGAACGACGAGGTATTGATCCTTCAGGACGGAAGCTTGGCTGCCGTGCCTTTTTGTCAGAGGTGGCACAGAAGCAGCGTACGCTAACGCGGGTAAAAGGAAGCCTTAATGGAATACAACGCCTTTCCATTCGCTCGCCGAATTGCACGCTGATGTTGTGTGTTAGATCAAGTTAAGTTGCCACACGTTCTCAAGACGTGCCCTTTTGTCTATCCCAGGACGGATGATTATACTCCACGTTTCTGCTTCAGCTCAGTGAATAGATCGTCAATGCCAGGCAAGAATCACTGTACTTACGGAACGTGGCCAGAAACCCAGCCACCTCGAATTTCGATGTGAGTATGACGCCAATGCTCACAGCTGAGACGGATAAGAACGAACCCACTCTGGCAAATAAACTCTGGTGTCATACTCTCGTGGAACCTCACACGATACCCAGAAGTTGTTCGCCGCCGGGCTAGGAGCTTCCGGTGTGGGAACCAGGATGGGAGTCTCTAGAACCGGAAACGGAGTACAGAAACATGTCACGCGGAAGATGGCGAAACAAGCTACGGTCTTCAGACTGCCCAAGAAGCGCGGTGCCATTCAGACAAGAGCTATCATTTCATGCGCATAAGGGCGCTTTCAGTCGACGAAAGCAACGCTGGTTTTCGCCACATGTTCCACCTGGCCTCCTCGACATAATGTACTACCTTAAAAGGAGGTGAAAAGAGGATGTATCGAAGTTAATAAGATGTATGCACAATGGTTGCGTACACTGTCTGAACTCTCGAGCTTTCGTTTCTTTGGTTACAGCAAAGAATGTAAGGTTGACTCTAGGTGTGCGGCAGGTTAGATTTTCATGTACAGTCTCCGTTGCAGTTGTAAAATATCTCCCAAACCTTTAAATTAATTCAAAAACCACAAAGATATTGGTGCGGCATCAAACTATTTCATTGCCAACAGCAAATCTCTAAATGGCCGCGGAGTATCCAATCATTAAAGTTCACGGACAAAGAAAAACTGAAGAAGCGATTGGAACTCAAGTGAGGAAACTGGCCATCAAGGGCAGACATGCGCAGCGCTCAAATAATCGTATTTAATAAGGAGAACGCTCAAATAGATGCAGACCTTGCGGAGGTATGAACAAAAGTATTGATTGTGACTGTGCCTCTTGCGGTCTTGGGTATGCGCCATTACAACGCCGCTCAACAGCCTTAATGAAGCGTAAATTCTATTGACATATTCTTAATTGCAACGACATGATTACATTACAAGAAAATAAAGAAGGGCAGTGTGTAATGCGAAATGTATTTTGTATATGGACCATCTCCATGTTCAGAAACAATGAGGGCGCTCGCAACCACTTTAGCATATTGGGGCACCTATAAGAACACATGGCAGCGGATTTGTACAAAACAGTTTCCTGGCATCACAGGGCACTTATGATGTCGCCCTTCAGAAAAAAATATAGACACAGACCGCGAAAGTAAGAAATGTCATTCTGAATGTGGAGTATCATTAAAGCGCCACGAAACTTATCAGGGTATAAGGCGACAAGGCTACACATAAATAAATACAATTAAGAAAAATTATTATAATAATTTGCTCTTTTCCCAGAGCACGAAAGAAAGCGGCCGGTCATTCATAGGTTCAGAGAGCGCTGAATAAATATGTCATAAGGCAGGCTACGTCAGTCTGCAATGTATCTGCTTTTAAAGCGTAGAGATAAATTTGCCTTGTAACTCTAATTATAATGCCAAAAGCCTCACGGTCCGCTGAATATTTCTCCAAATATCGTTCGCTTTCACATGCTGTCGAATTCATTACAGTTCCTTACTGATACTCTCGTTAAAACCAGCAGCCTAGGAAAAATTTAATTCAAAAAGTGGATCGCAAACTTCGCGGCGAAATAGCAAAAGAGAAGGGCACACTGCTGCAGACTGCGCAGCAGACGACACTCGATTGAGCGCACACTGCTGCAGTGTTTCCGAATCTAAACAGGGGTTTTGGTCGTGTGTTGCTGTGCGCGGTTCATTTATCGTGCAACGCGAGGATTCGTCTGCGTGAACATTGGCGTAGTTTCAGCGGCATTCTTTGCGAGGGAATGCAGCCTGGGCGGCAGTATGTCGGGCAGCACGAGAAGCCCGTGCTATCGGGAGGCAAAATGTCGACTTCAAAACGACGTAGCATACTTTGTCATACTTTTTCGTCAAAGCACCCGCTAACATTTACTACCGGCAGCCTTTATTGGTGCCCTCCGAAACCGGGAGAATATTTAGGAATATTAGAAATCAGTCACGCTACCGACTCGAATTTTCTTACTTTTAGCGCTGTTTTATAAATACTGCACCATTGTAATGAACTTTCATACATTACAGACCGCTCTAAAATGCTCATAGTTCATCAGCACCGAACTACTACTTCAAAGACGCCCTATGAAATTAGAAAACGTCTTTGAAATAGTCTTTTTCTATGTATTCTGATGAGCAGTGAGTGCATTTTACTGCTAGTTAGAGTTAGTCGACCTGCTGACAGCAGCGCCACGACATCACTTGTATGTCACAGGTCGGCGTAGGTCTATACAGCTGAACCTACTTGTAACAAATTTGGCGTTGGCGCGGAGTTATTTCGTTGTGTTAAACGCGAAAGTTTTACTAGCTTCATGAGCAATGTGAGCAGGAAGTGAGGATCCTGGAAAGGAAGTGGCAGTAAAAGTAAAACCTGAATTCTAAAAAAACGTTGACCCCACCGCTCTTTGTTCAATGTTCAGTCTGGTATCATACCATTTCGTTCCGCATTTAGCATCATTCTGCTAGTCAAACGGAAGGCTACTTTAAGCGAGAGGCTCGAACTTACTACATTTGCAGCTACAATTGTTTGCTGTGAATTCTAAGTGCAGGTGTCTGCCTGAAAGCGAGATAGATAATGCTTCGTTCATTTACTACAATCAAAATTAACCAAAGCATTCAATTCTTTGTCAATCTCTATCCTAATATTTCAATGGTAAGTTGCCGAAAAAAACCATGCCAAGCCATCCCAAACGATTCTTTTATCGTCTTGATTGGCTTAAGCCCAGTTCATCCCGACCGATCTTTTTTAAACTCATGCCTGAATATTTCTTCGTACACAATGTACGTTTCACATAATCAAGAATTTAAACTTCATCTGAAGTGGCACTTATTTCGTTGAGAAAGTATCTTGTGCACACAACCCGGAAGGGGCCAAGTCATGTTGCTTTCTAAGCTCTCGAGTGCGGTAATGTTCCAATCATCGAGCACCTTGCGTAGAGACAATGAACAAATGACGCGGTGTAAACAAAAGCGTTCGAAACGTTTGTGGCGGACAGTGAGAGGCCGGCTTTGTCGTCTCCCGTATCAAATGATTGGCATTTGGTAGGTGCTACATTTAGGCACAGTATATGCTTCCATGTCAAGTCTCTTCAACGTCAGCCACATCGTTTGTAATAAAACAAGCATCCCAAGCGATGTCAGTATCTGATAGGTCCGGTTGTGCATCTGCGACGCATTGATAAAACCTGCGTGTGTATAGCCTCGAGGCGTTTCAATAGCATAATGTTTTGTCAAACGTGCGATCAGGATGAAGAGAATTTTATTGCTTTTATATGAATTCTGACTTCCATTGCAGATACCTCATAACCTGTTCCTTATTTCTCTGTCCTTTTATGCCTATTATCTTAACTGGTGTCTCGGTACTGGCTTCCTTGGCCTCTTGGTTCACTTGACACCCGCCTTAGAACAAGACACCCTACACCCACCGCTAGGAGTGAGAGTGGAGCTGGTGTACATAATCAAGCTAAAGTTACACGCTACCTAGTAAGTACCCTCTGAAGCATACGATTGGACATCCTTCACCTCAATTTAGATGACAGTGCACAGTGTACGGCGTTCAGAAGTCACGGTTTCAGACTCCACCGGCGACAAGAGGGTGCTTTTATTATATTTCCCAATTTATTAACTTTACGCTATATGATTATTTTAGTCATTTTCCATTGGCCAAGACCACAAATAAAAATGAGGGAGATACCTACGCTCAGCCTTAAAGGGAAACTGAAACTTTTTTCGCCAAAAATGAGTTCTGTGCAGAATTTTATATTTTTTTTTGTCCGCACAACAAGACTATCATGCTTAAAAATGTCAGAAAAAAAAAAACGCAAACGGCAGTTTTTACAAGAAAACGAGCACAGTGGGACTGCCCTCCAAGCAAACGCCGCTGCTGTCGGTAATTGGCCGCGACGAACATGACGTCATTCGCGGTGTGCCACGCCAGCGCCGGCGGTGTTGCTGAGTGCGCAGACACCTCGAATTAAAATGTTTTTGATTATTCGAGCATTGTGAAACACCTTGAACACTTACCGTACGCGTTCGAGCAATCAACAGTACCCCCCCCCCCCCCCTCCCTTAAAAGAACGGAACGGTGCTACTAAGGACGCTGTCAAGTACGTCGTCAGTGAAAACAAAACAAAGTCAGTACATTTGCGCGAGTCGAAAAGTGCAAGAGCAGGCCTGCTTTAACAACTGCCCTTTACACACTAAAGCTCGTTTCAGTGGAAACAAATGGCGTAGGCATTATATATGGTGCAATCCTAGTCCACAGCGTATTTATATCTCTTTCGAGTATCGCCCAACGGCGAAACGACAAACGCACGCGTACTGCAACTGCAGCCCATCCCGTCTTTGGAGATTAGTTTTCGCGGAGCGTTGTTCAACGCGACGCCGAAAATAGTCCGGCTTCAGCTGCACTGCGAAATCAGACAGGTTCGCAGCACCTGCAGCGGCAGATGAAGCTAGCTTACCTCAACGGTGCCAGCAGCGAAAGCGGCGGACGGGCGCTCCGGCCGAGTGCACTCCCGTTTTTGTCTCTAGGCCTAAATTATTTCGCATTGGCGCCACAGTAGACGCTTGCGGATTGAGCAGCGCTGTAGTAAACGGGCTACTCATAAAACTCCCTACTGTAAATCCCTTTGTATTACAACGAAATGAGGATATCGTTAACTACTGCGCCGCCTTAGCAAAGGAGCTAATGTATTCAAGAAGATCGGATGAACCGCAACGCACCGCGGCGACTGCCGTTACACAGCTGTGAAGTGAAACTTGGTTGTGTCGCGGTTTTCCTACCCGCGTCTTGGTACGGGTCAGCGAGCCTCAATAAGGGATAACTTTGACATTTCGCTATCTCTGGTCGTATTATTTAAGAGAATAATAAATTTGAGCATGCTTTCTTGACGCTAGCGCGCAAGGGATCCACGGACAGCTTGCGGAATGCGCTGCAGGCGCAGCATGTAGAGGCAGTGCTGGGTTCAAACGATGCTTGAGCGCGCTGTTGCCGCGAGCAGCACGGCACTCCAGGCACTGCGTTATAAATGACTATTGCAAATGCAGCTCCGTTCTACCGATCATGCATTTCGTTTGCTGTACCTAATTTTTTTTTTGCTGCACGACGACTCCCTTTGCGTACCCACGTTCACGTATTTGTACTTTGCCAAACCTTTAGTTTAGTAAATAATAATAATAATAATAATAATAATAATAATAATAATAATAATAATAATAATAATAATAATAATAATAATAATAATAATAATAAAAAATATTAATAAAAATCCTTTAATCCCGAATCCCATAATTTGTGCCTCTGCTACCATTACGAACCTATCGGTGTACACCAGGAGCACAGTATCTGATTTAGGATCAAGGGCTCCCCAAAGGTTCGATACCTGTCTCAAAGGAGCTACCTAAGTTGGCTGCCCCTGTGAACTCACTGATCCGCGTACACGGACAAACACCAGTACTTACATTTCGAAATCAGGCGCGTGAAGCACTGAAAAAAGGGCACCCAATGCAGCCAAGCTGTGAGATTCAAGCGCATTTGCTCTCGTGAGGAGGACTTCGTTTTCAACTTTGAGACGCTCCTCGAAGATTTGGACCAACAGCGTTACCCGCAGTCCATTATTGATGATGCCGTCAAAAAAGCTTCAGCGTAATATCGCCGTTCATCTTAAATCGTACGAAGCCTGCGCCGTCTGGTTTTCGAACGAACCTCATCTTAACCTACACAGCATCTGCCCCGAACGTATATGCTATTCTAAAAAAGCACCATGATATTATTCTCCAAAGCGAAAAAATGAAGAGCCTATACTTTCTGAACCACCCCGTGTCGTGTACAGAAGGGCGAAAAACATCAAAGCATAGTGAACTCATCGAAATTAGGCAATGACAAAGTCTCAGGATGTACACCATGCCATAAACTTTGATGTAAGGTTTGTCCAATGATTAATACAGCCACAGCGGTCCAAAGCGCAGCCTCCTCTTTTTCATTAAACATTGCAGGTGTCTTCAACTGTGACACGAGTAATGTGGTCTGCCTTCTAGAGTACGGCGTAAGCCATGAGCAATATATTAGGCAAACAAAAACATTTTTCCAAGAGCTTGGCAAGATGTATTCAATCAGCTTCTTCTACACCTACTTTAGTCTACACTTCATTTTGACCTCAGAATAAGCACGTAACATAATTTTGCATTTTATGTAATAGTGAGGCGGTAATATTGTTCAGGTCTCGGCGACAGTCCGGATTCGGGGGTATCACAAGTCAAACTGCCACTGGTGTAATGCAGTTCAAATGTAGAAGGTTAAAATCTTGAAGAGCATTGCAGAGATCTGCATTGCATAATTGCGAAAGTATATGCAATGGGAGCTCTTTAGTAGCTCCTAGCATTTCATAACTCATAACGTTTGAAATTCATGACTTGACGCTAATTATGGTCATGACTGATTTATTTACATAAGTCATGGACTCCATAGTGATGCATATTGGGTCTCTGATCTGACTGACTCATGGTAAGCGACTGACTCATGACAAAACTATAATGGCTCACATGACATGACTAGGCATGACATTACGTTTATAAATCACATGCCATTACAAAGGATTCTTGGTAGAACGAGATGTCATTGTAAACGTTCTAAACACATCCATAACTACCAGTTTCATCTTAATATGACGTCATATATCGCGTTACATTTTGCGTCCATACTTTTATTCCATGTTTTGCTTCCACTTTTTGCGGACACTGTCGTGACGCTGGGGCTACGTCGACCCGGCCTTCACTTGGTAGCGTGCAGAGACTCGGGGTTGAAGTAGAATTGAATCTTCGAAGTTGGTGAAATATGTACAAGCAGGTTTACTGGCACTTTGAGAAAACTTATTTACATGATTATTTACACGAAAAAGAAGGGTACATCAGCAAAATGGCAAGCGTTAAGAGTTCATAGCGAGAAGCGACTGGATGAGCCGTTTACCCAGGGCCCAGAGCGACATTTCGTGCTCTGCAGCGTCCTTAAAACCCCCTATGTCCAGCCTCTCTCTGAAGATGCTGACCAACCAAATCCAGGGCACGCCCCTCAGGTATCGGCATCCAATCGAACACATCACTGCACTGATGGTCTGAAGCACTGACTGGTCCGGCATTCATTCGTTGGGCGTGATCACTTGTTGGCGGGAAAAGCTTGGGAACGGCGAGGAGAGGAGGTACATTTCTATTCTTCAGCAAAGAAACCACAGGCTGGTTCTGACAAGGGGTTTTACTTCTCAGAAACCCGAGTGCACGTGGCGCCGCATAGGGCTCCCAACATGGTCCCTTTTCGACAATTGCAAATCTTTCCTGCATTCCCGGGAAATCACTTAATGGCCGTATGAGTCATGCTCCTTTCTTGTCCTGCACGTCAGCGGACATGTCACTCTGTCGTCTCCTTTGGATAGGAGGCATTCATCACTGGAGGATAGCACTTCTCGACTGGAAGGGTGAACAAAAGAAAGAAAGCACTTCCTGCTATTTCCCGCAGGGGGACGTTTCTTTGTGTTTTTCCAGACGTTCTCTTGACAGGGTCAATTTGGCATTTGCAGGTTGTCCACAAAGCAAAACATGCTTACAAAACAGGATTCCTGGAAACAGGCTCACTTAGAGCCATTGGACCATCACCACATATTCACAAAACTTATCCATGCCCACAGGCGAACAATAGAGCGCGCAATTGCGGATGCTTGGCCGTAACAGCCTCCTCCCCCGCCAGAAGAGTCTCGGAGGGCAGCAGTCCCAGCTGCTGCATGAAGAGACGACTTAATGGCCTGCACGTGAACGCTTGAAGCTCGCTGTTGCTTGTCGCGTTGTCTTGATTGTTGTAGGCCAAATTGCTCGAGCTGTCTGAAACTCAACCACATGTCGAAGCAAGCACTCGGCTCCCGTCTGAAGAGACCAGGTCAAAAGAAAACTGCCATTGTTGTTCGAGAAAAGCCCACTCTCAAGACGTTCAGGACCCACGTATTCCTAGAAAACCAAACGTGCTGCTTTACATAGTCACACATATACAAGCGCACGAAAAAAAAAAAACCTGATTATCAATTTGGATACATGGTGAGGAACATCTCGGACCGCTTAGAAAGAGCGGCTAAGCGCGTCCGCATTCCCATTTAACTTCCCCTTTTTGTATCTTATTTCAAAATTGTACTGCTGTAAAATCAAGCTCCACCTAAGAAGGCGACTGTTCTTCGATGTCGCAGTTTGCAGCCAAGCCAGGGGACAATGGTCCGTCTCTACGGTGAATTTGGCCCCTCCAAGATAGCACTGCAATTTTTGAATGGCCCATACAATGCAAGCGCATTCTTTCTCTGACGCGCAATAAGCCCTCTCTCTAGAACTCAGTTTTCTGCTCAAGTAGAGCACGGGGTGCTCATTACCGTCGTCATCTCTCTGGCAGAGAACAGCACCTAACCCTCGATCACTGGCATCACACTGGACCGTGAATTCTCGGCCATAGTCTGGAGCTCGCAATACCGGACGGCTAATCAGCACAGCCTTCAGGTTTACGAAGGAGGCTTCCTTTTGTTCGTCCCAGACTACATTTGTCGGTTCTGTCTTGCGGAGAGCGTCGGTCAGAGGGCTAGCCAAAGATGAATAGTTAGGGATGTAGTGATTGTAGTATCCCGTCAGACCTAGGAATGCTCGAATTTCCGTCTTCGTGCTCGGCCGCGGGTAGTCTGCTACCGCAGAAATCTTAATCTCGCTGGGTTTCCTGAAACCTTGACCTACATTGTGACCCAAGTAGTCCACGGTCGCCCTTGCCAGGCAACATTTCTCGGCCTTTACGGTTAGTCCAGCTTGACGCAAAAGGCTCAGTACAGCTCTTAGATGTACCATATGGTCCGCCCATGAGTCGGAAAAAACCGCAATGTCGTCTAAATAAGGCACCGCGAATGTTTCACACCCCTTTAAAATCCTATCCATGAGTCGGGAAAAACAAAATGGAGCATTTTTGAGCCCGAAACTCATCATTGTTGGCTGGTAGCTGCCCGTCGGAGTGACGAAAGCCGCGTATCTGCTGGCGCGTTCAGTGAGCGGTACTTGCCAGTATCCTCGAGTAAGGTCCAGCGTAGTCACATATGCCGCTCTACTGACCTGTTCTACTCTCTCCTCAATATTCGGAATAGGATACACTTGATCCCTGGTGAGAGAATTTAGCTTTCGGTAGTCTACCACAGGCCTAGGGTCTTTACCTGGAGCTTCTACTAAGATGATAGGCGAAGCATAATCGCTTTCCGAGGGTTTTATTACTCCTAATTCCAGCATGCGAGTTACTTCCATATCCAGAATTTCTCTTTGCCTTGGAGAAAATCGGTAGCACCTTGATCGCACTGGCACGTCTGAAGTCAGCTCAATATCGTGCTCAGTCAAATCAGTTCTGCCTGGCCTGTCCACGAAGCAGGCCTCAAACTCTGTTATTATCTCGCCCAGATCGGACAGCTGGGATTTCTTTAGTTCTCCTCTCTGCTCCGTCTTTTTGAGAAGCTCCTGAGCGTTGCTTCCTTTTCCGCTGAGGCAAATCAAGTTGTCCCCCATCTCCTCAGGAAGGTTTAACGTTAGATTTACCATGGTTTCCCTCTGCTCATAGGGCTTCATAAGATTGCAATGATAAATGCGCACTGCTTTACGCCTATCGGGGATTTTCACTGCGTAGTTAGTGTCAGAAAGCTCTGCAATGACTTTAGCAGGTCCTTCCCACTGTACTTCGAGCTTATTCTTGGGATCATTGGCTTGCTCCATAGCTAAGTCCTCTCGGGTTCCACTTAGAAGTCTCGTGAGATTACTAGACACCGGCGGCAAGATGTTACTCTCAAGAACGTCCTCATTCCGCGTCTCATCAAGCTCACTTTCAAGTTGACTTATCTGAGATGCCTCGCTCTCAAACTTTTCTGACCCGCTATTTTCCGCATTTACCACTGTTTTAACTGCCGTTTCCTCCGCTGTTGATTTTTCTGAAATGAGCAGTGTAGCTAGTTCTCGCGCCTTTGAACGTGTTAAGGCCTGCACATCTCTGTCTCCGAAAATCAGAAGGCAAGCTTTGACCTTCTCGTAGTTGTCCGCGTCCTCCTTGTTTAGCCGCGCGACAACCTCCGCTGCCTCGCAGGGCAGAACCGTCAATAATCTCTGAGACCACGTGTCTCGCTGGAAGGACAGTTCTTCGCAAGTTCGCTCAAAGTTACCCAGATACAGACCGATATCCCCTGATATCACATATGGCTGCATGTACTTTGACATCTTGAAATCTGCCTCCTTGTTGAGAAGAGGTACCGCTAGCTGGGGACAATTGCCCGACCTCTTGCTCAACTCTACTTCTAATTTCCGGAGCTCAATTTCTAGCTCCCGCTTTTTTGCTTCTCTCTCAAGCTTCTCACGTTCGTGCTCCCTTTCCTCTTTTTCCCTCTCAAGTTCACGCTCCCTTTCCTCTTTTTCCCTCTGACGTTCGCGCTCCCTTTCCTCTTTTTCCCTCTGACGTTCGCGCTCCCTTTCCTCTTTTTTTTGGGCGATGAGGTTCCATGCTTCACTGAGCTCCTCATCATCGGCTCCCAAATCTGTGATTGCCTTTATAATCAAAGGTTTTCGTGCCAAACCACTTGTATCAATTCCCAGTTCCTCACACAATTGCAACAGTTCCGGTTTCTGCAGCTTTTGTAGGTCCATGATCGCTCCGAGTGTCGGCTACTTCCAAAACAACAGTGCAAACTACCAAACCTAAAGGCGTTTCAACACTTTTTACCAGTTCCAAAATCTAACCCTGTTCTAGAACCTGGTCCACATCAGAAGAAAAGCCAAGCACTCACCCACATATGCGATCGATGTTCCGAGCTGCTCTCTTGTTGGCCGATTGCTGCTCCTGCTTGTTGCTTGAGATGCCACCTCCGATCACAAGATGTTGTGGCTTGCAGCTTCAGATCCACCTCCAATCACCAGATGTTGTGGTTTGTAGATTCAGATCCCAACGCTGGTCACCAGTTGTTGTGCTTGTAGATTCAGATCCCACCTCGAATCACCAGATGTTGTAGCTTGTATGGTCACCAGTGTTGGGGCTTGTAGATTCAGATCCTACCGCTGATCACCAGTTGTCGTGACGCTGGGGCTACGTCGACCCGGCCTTCACTTGGTAGCGTGCAGAGACTCGGGGTTGAAGTAGGATTGAATCTTCGAAGTTGGTGAAATATGTACAAGCAGGTTTACTGGCACTTTGAGAAAACTTATTTACATGATTATTTACACGAAAAAGAAGGGTACATCAGCAAAATGGCAAGCGTTAAGAGTTCATAGCGAGAAGCGACTGGATGAGCCGTTTACCCAGGGCCCAGAGCGACATTTCGTGCTCTGCAGCGTCCTTAAAACCCCCTATGTCCAGCCTCTCTCTGAAGATGCTGACCAACCAAATCCAGGGCACGCCCCTCAGGTATCGGCATCCAATCGAACACATCACTGCACTGATGGTCTGAAGCACTGACTGGTCCGGCATTCATTCGTTGGGCGTGATCACTTGTTGGCGGGAAAAGCTTGGGAACGGCGAGGAGAGGAGGTACATTTCTATTCTTCAGCAAAGAAACCACAGGCTGGTTCTGACAAGGGGTTTTACTTCTCAGAAACCCGAGTGCACGTGGCGCCGCATAGGGCTCCCAACATGGTCCCTTTTCGACAATTGCAAATCTTTCCTGCATTCCCGGGAAATCACTTAATGGCCGTATGAGTCATGCTCCTTTCTTGTCCTGCACGTCAGCGGACATGTCACTCTGTCGTCTCCTTTGGATAGGAGGCATTCATCACTGGAGGATAGCACTTCTCGACTGGAAGGGTGAACAAAAGAAAGAAAGCACTTCCTGCTATTTCCCGCAGGGGGACGTTTCTTTGTGTTTTTCCAGACGTTCTCTTGACAGGGTCAATTTGGCATTTGCAGGTTGTCCACAAAGCAAAACATGCTTACAAAACAGGATTCCTGGAAACAGGCTCACTTAGAGCCATTGGACCATCACCACATATTCACAAAACTTATCCATGCCCACAGGCGAACAATAGAGCGCGCAATTGCGGATGCTTGGCCGTAACAACACGCTTTCGCAAACATTGCCAAGTAAGGCTTTGGCCTTAAAAAGTGTAATGACTGTATTTTCCATTTTTACAGGGAGAATAACATAATTGTCTATTACTGATCTGTCAAGAAATACCGCCGAAAACAATGAAGGCTGCTACGCGCTTCAGCACTCGCTTTATGTGTTTATGTGCGATGGTAATAAAAATAATTTGCATCACGTAGTATGGCCTTTCTGGGAAACGTTAGTCCAATGCAGATTGAAAGAAACACCGGAGGAACACACGAGCGTAAAAGCAAAATAGTGACAGTTTCGCCGATACATTGACGCTAAAGCAGTAGTTAAGATGAGCATCACAATCGGCGGTGTGACCATACAGTTCTCTGAGAGCTTTGCAAATAGCGAACACAAAAGAGAAGACAAAATGCGGCGCAAAGTGCTTCAGCGCGTAAGCTTCACTCCAGGAGGTCCGGGAGTAGGACGAGCACACCCTACACATAAGAAAAGCACTGAGAACAAGTGCTGCAAACAGTCGATAATTGAAAAAAAAGGCACGGAAGAGTCTCAACATGTGTTCAGAGGAAAATTAAGCCTTAGGACAGAGAAGTCTTTCCTGAAACGATGATGCTCCATAGACGATGCAGCAAGTGCTGTCGTTATGAACCTCGTTATTTGTAACATGTCTTGCCGCAGTGCACTGCCTGCAGCGCTCGCCATATATGATAATCTCTGGGGCTCCAGTGTTTACAAATTCGCCCCTAAGGGCTGCCGGTGTCTTTTCTACGTTCATGTCGTCTTTTCTCTTTCGCATTTTGTAATGGCCCAACAATTCCTGTATTTTTTGCCATTTTCTGGCAGCTTTTGTTTTTTCTCACACATATGCAGACAGGCCTTACCCTAGATGGGGACACGTGCAACCTGTGATTACGGGTGCTTGATAATGCCTGGTTGGGTACATGCTTGCCAGAATGTTTGAGCGTGCTCTTAATCTCAGACTCCGTCTGGGTTTTTTCATGAACTAGAAAATTTCCTCTCTGTGTGGTTTTAAAAACGAGAAATATAGAAAACAAAGTCGCATGCTTGTTCTACGTCAGTTTTTTTTTTTTCTCTCGCTGCTCTTATGCAGCGGAGTTTCACTCCATGTTAGCGTCGCTGAAGGGTTGAAATAATAAAGTTATGTAGATCTTTTATTTATCTCAGAAATACTCAGAAACAAGATGGGTAACATAAAGTTTTGATGCTCTCGATGCTCATAAAAGTTTGCCCGCCTTTGTTGAATTGTCATTTCCTTTGAGTGCCTTCTATTAGAGTACGAAAATATTAGAATACGAAATTGCCAAGTTTGCCAACGAGTTCTTGTAGCGATTTAAACAATCTATGTATTCGTAAATTGTCAGTTGGTCACTTCTTGTCCGCTATTCGTGACAAGCCAAACGTAAAAATTAAGGATCTGAAGAGCGGTTTATTCCCTGCAAAGCTATCGTCGTTTTTAACACCACTTATAGGGAATAATACTGTTGTGAAGCATGATCACGCTACTCATAGGTGAATTTAGCATTTACGTCACTAAGTATCTATAAACGTTTTGAACACACACGCTGTGTATGCAGGTTATGTCGAAGCTAAGCAGTGCTGGAACAGGAACCCTAGAGGTAGTTTTTAACATCACCTGTCACTTCGCTTTAAAGCGCGGCAGGGTCAGACGCAATAATCCTTTGAACGAAGAACGACCTCCAGATCACGGTTTCGGACTAAGATTGGGCGTTCCTGTACATACCGAAGGCACAGTGCAGCTACATTCTACATTATAACCCAATGCGAAGCATTTTCGCAGTTCTCTTTCACCAGTGATGATACAGTCAAAGTTTCAAGTGAGAAAACCCGTTAGCTCACATGTTGCCTTACTGTCCGGCTGTCATAAATGCCGAGCACTACCGTCATCGACCAACCGCAGGCCAACCAAACACGATTTTTGTGGATTGTTCCTTGTACTCCGCCTCTCTGAAAGCTTACGCCGGAAAATCGCTAGGGGAATATGTCGGGGTAGAAAAACAATTACTTTTCGGGACGACATCATGAGGCAACCATGTGACAGCCAAGGTCTGCTGTATACCGCGAACTTCTGCGCAGCATTCTATATTAGTTAGTGTAAAGCCTTATAACTCAAGCATGTGAAAACACTGAACACCCTCTACTCTGAATGCTACTAATATTTTTCTGCTAGTAGCGTATAGCCAGTGTTTAGAACTATAGATTGTTTTCGTTCCTGATCGCTAAGTTCCTAGGTATAAGAACGTTCGTAAACCGATTCTTAATGTGAACTGTAAAATGGAATCATTTGTAAACATAAATGACGCAATCATAAAGAAGCTGTTTCTGTTTGGTTTTAATAACATACAATAGCTTGAAAATTTAAAACTACTCAAGTGGCAAGCAAGTGTTTTCTATCACCGCTTAGGTGGTAACAGGGCAATACCGGTGAATTAATAATTGAATTTATAAGTTGGATTTATGCAGTTAGGATTCCAACACGAAAAAAATTATTCGTTATTGGGCCCAGTCCAGCACACCGGAGATGTATCTACAACTTGTCTCCCAGAATATAATGAATTTGCAGCTAAAACCACGGCAGTCAGACGTGTTGGAAATGGGTTTACAGGAAACGAACGATTGGTGCAAGATATGATAAACCAACACGATTGCGCTTTCTTGGTGTCCTACTAGTGCCTTTATTCTCTGCTACTTTTGCCCCTTGAGGCTCGGGCAACAAGCCCCGCTGCTGCTACAGAAGCTGATCCTCCGCTGAAAGCGCTAGGGCAAGCCCCTTCTATGCCAGCCACTCACGAAAGACGATGAATCATGCGCGAAAAACATTGCAGCCCATTTTCATGAGGAATCGGTGGCTTCCATTCGTTTCATTGCCTGCAATGAGCGGGAGCCGTCGCGCTCCCGTAATACGTTCACTGTTCCTCCGCACGCTCTCTGCCATTTATTTTAATTTCCTGTTTAATATTCGCAAGCACGTCCGAAATTTCAGATAGGCTACTTCATTTCCCAAAGCTGGAACATAGTTACCACTCTAACCCATTTGACTTATATTCCCCTTCTCTTTTGGGCTCTCAATAACTTGAAACTTACCCTCTGGTATCTCATCTTCCACATACTTCGTCTTAAGCATTTTCCTTGCACAAAATGGGTCGCCATTAACGAAAACGAGGTTCGTTTTTTTTTTCATAGGTAGCAACACATCACACCCAATATTGATAGCGTTATAACAACTACCGGCACCATATTTGCTTTTCAGAAAGAACTTTCTTTTGCCGTCTTACCTGGTCGCGTTCGCGAAACAAATTTCTCGGCGTCATTCTTACATTTCCAGAAATCAGATTGTACTGCGCTGGCTCAGAACTGCGGTGACATGTTTTGCACAGATGCATTTCACTAAGTCTTGTAGTTTACTTCATGACCTGCATGAAGTAGTGCTTTCGTAACAGGGTATTAACGGGGCAGCTCACTATTCTAGATCGACGGGGGCTGGTTGATGGAGTGGGCGAATTTTTTTGGCATGTGTGTGTGTGTGTGTGTGTGTGTGTGTGTGTGTGTGTGTGTGTGTGTGTGTGTGTGTGTGTGTGTGTGTGTGTGTGTGTGTGTGTGTGTGTGTGTGTGTGTGTGTGTGTGTGTGTGTGTGTGTGTGTGTGTGTGTGTGTGTGTGTGTGTGTGTGTGTGTGTGTGTGTGTGTGTGTGTGTGTGTGTGTGTGTGTGTGTGTGTGTGTGTGTGTGTGTGTGTGTGTGTGTGTGTGTGTGTGTGTGTGTGTGTGTGTGTGTGTGTGTGTGTGTGTGTGTGTGTGTGTTTGTTTGTGTGTGTTTGTTTGTTTTCGTGTTTGTGTGCGCGTGTGTGTGTGTGCGTGTATGTGTGTGAGAGAGAGAGAGAGAGAGAGAGAGAGAGCATTTAGGGACTCATAGCCCTTGAGAGCTAGATAGATGAGGCATCGGTTTTGGAAACAGGGGTTCATAGTTATGCTTAGACTAAATGATTTTAGATATTTCTAGTTTGCAGCGAGAAATACATTTCTTATATGGTTTAAGAGGGCTTGCAGGGACAAACAGTAATGCCATGAAATGAAACCATATCAAAAATGAAAAAAAAAAGATGTCTCTCACCGACAGATACAGCGTTGCAGGCATGAAGTTTATTTTTTACGCTATGCCACGCGCTCGTTTTCTTCCCACCAACCCCCGGTTCGGAAGGCAGCAGAGGAAATCGCGGGGCCCTGTGCCACTCAACGAGCAAGCTTCTTCTCTCGAAACCGCGGACGCTAAGCGCTTTGTTTCTGGAGCATAATCTACCCATAATATGGGATGATTGCGGCTTCAGACACGTCCTTCTTCTTTAATGGAGATTGTCAGTACATGCGTCTTAAAATGATAGTTCTTAGCTAGCTTTAAATTAACCACGACCAGGAGCGGCAGTGATTTTGTTCTCGGAGTAGTACCGAACACGCATTTTGCTAGCAGCGCCAACGAGATGTCCAGTTTAATATGGGCGTATGCGAGCTCGATAAGAGAAATCGTTTCAATTCCACTTTAGCCATATCCTAATTTATGTTGTCCGCGGCATTTTAACCATCCTGCGACAATGCGTACTGCCTCTGCCTCTCTGCATGTGGCAGAGACCAGATCGCTTACTTTAACGCGTATACGTTAAAGCCCTCGATTTTCGGAGAGTCCCGCATAGGCGTTGCCGGCGTTGTCTTTCTGGGTGAAAAATCTGGTGCATGGCCCTGGCAGGCAATACCTGGCAGGTTTCTTGTCCGTCTAGTGACTCTTCGGAGGCTAGTGAGACGTAATAAAACCGTATAATATGAAAAACGTAAGCAGCGTCAAACTCTGGCAGCTTACCCGATTTTCGCATGCTAGGACAGAAATCAACCTTCAAATGCCCTCTAACCCTATTATCCAAGCTATTATTGATTGATTGATTGATTGATTGATTGATTGATTGATTGATTGATTGATTGATTGTCTAAATGACTGACCGACTGAGTCACATGGCGAGTGATGGCCTCTTCTGGAAAAATTGAACACTGAAACTCCTGAAATGATATCCTGCAGTTCAAAGAAAAACAATTTAGACGGGTTGAAGCATGCTGAACAAGGCGACGGTTTCGTGAATGAGCAATAATTAAACATTGGTACCTCCTTAGGATTGTAATATGCTTGTCAATAAGTGTAACGGCGATGCCTCAAAGCCGCTTCGTTATAAGTCTCACTTTTCCATGCTCATGAAAATGCTATTAAGGCCAGACCTAACCTAGAGAAACATTTGTGATTAAAAATAAATGACTCATGAATATAACATTGAAATGAAATTGAATCGTTCTGCCTTTATTATAAAAAAAATTTAAGGTAAATTACAATACTCTCTAATGCGAAATTTGAGCACATCTATTTCAGCGTTTTTTTTTTTTTCAGAATATTGAGGCAAACAGCTTGAGATGCATGTATGTAGAGTTACAATGTACCCTTTATTTTTCTCCCGATCTAGAGACAATTTTTCAGACGAAAAGAAAGAACAACAAATAGTGAACGGCGCCGCACAACTCGGTGCACTTCCTTCTCTTCTTCTGAAACATTTTCTTGGTCTCGTGATTATCTTCTAGGCAATGTCTGTTTTCCGCTGGATTACACAGACAATGGCAACGCGGATCAACCCAACGAGCGTGAGCGCTCTAACCCAGATAAATCTTCCGCTCTGTTGGATTGTTGGGACGCTAGAGCAGGCCAGGAACGAGTTACCGAGTGCCGTGAATCATGAACAAAGACTGATCTTTATTTTTTCTGTTGGCCATTATGCGCTTGCGTGCTGCGCGCTCTCTTCCCTAGCATGCTTCCCCCCCCTCACAGGGGAATCGAAACCATCAGTTTTCACTGCCTTTTCACGTCATGTGCGACGCGAGCTTGTAGGTCACTACAGGAACTTTAATACCGACGACATATAGCGCATCATTAACCCGGTACTATTCAATAGTGATGAATGCTTCCCCGCATTCATCACTAGCACATCAAAAAAAGTGTGATAAGGCTGACCACTGGAAGCATGAATAACATACGTTGACATTGCCATGACGGTTTTTGGTATTTGTTAGCATCAGCAATAAATATCCAAACTTTGGAAGGAATTACAGGTAAGAATTACACGATAAATATAATGAGCTCAGAAATCGCTTACGCCATAGACCAAAGAAATAACGTATTTTTGTTTTTCCATAGTAGGCAACGCAAATGAATTGTGTACTTTATTATTTTGCGTATGTTAAGCGGCGCCAAGTGTGCAAAAATTCTAAATTCGAAACGATATCGGTATGAATATTGACGTTCTCCTCAAAGCAGAAAAACATATCTCGCCTCACATCAACGAGACCACAGTCTTTCATAATAAAACCCTATATTATAGACACAGGAAAAAAAAATCGCTAATGGTGGCTGCGGAATAGAAATTTTGTTACATTTGGCCCCGCTCTGCTCACTTAATATTGTTTTAATTTCACATTTTTTCACGAAACGCACTTACTCAAGCAAGTGAGGAAAATTTCTTAAAACAAAAATTGATTCCTCGATGCAGGATTGAGGGGCTTCCCACGCAGATTCAAGTGCTTGCTTTTGCTTTGAGGTCTATCTAGGTTTTTCAGTGCTGTGGCCAAGGATTAACTTTCGTTCCACCTTCAGCAAGCTGAATTTCTTTTTCCAGCTTATAAACCGCCCCTGTATAGCGTTTTTCCCCTGAATTTGTGTCAACGCGCGTTTTTCAACCACTCGTCAACTCCGTGCGTGCCATTGGAGTTACATTTGCTATGTGCATGTCTAACAAACCTAACCCACGCTGGCTAGACGAAAAAATGCTTGTGCGAGGCAAAGACTGAAAAAAAAAGGTAATTTAGGCGTCAAGACAGCTTCCGATGAAGCTTTCAAAGTTTCCACGCATAATGCATGGGACACTGTAGTGAATTTCTAACGTGATGGAAAAGACTCCAGGGTAGCTTACCAGCCACGAATACCTTTCTTTAGAGCTGAGGCGAATCTGCCGCGTAGTTCGAAAGCTTTCTCTTGTACCTGCATTGGAGGAAACCAATAGGAAGTGAAAAAGAATCAGTAGCGTTGCCGTTAGGACGCGGCTGTCGCCGTCCGCATCGCAAACGATTTGAATAAAAAATAAATCTTGGCTGCTTGTGCAAGCAAGCAGGGCGAAAGCTGCTTCAAGAATTCGAGATTGTCTTTTAATTTTGGGATGTTGCAATTCGAAAGGCTTGTTAGTAAATAAGAACAAATGTAGCGGTAAGGCACACTTTGATATGGTGGAAGGCACATATGTAGAAAAAATATGTTATGCCTTTTATGCCAACAGCCTTTATAGCTCTCTAGTTGAGAAAATGTTATTTTATACATTATTTTACTCCCGATGGTATATATGAGAGCTTAGTATGTGGTATTGTGGGAATATAAGATTATACCCGGTCCCAACCATGGTCCATAAAAAAAAACATTAAGTATATTGGAAAGCTATAGGCTATACTTCAAAGTGCACGAACCGAAACACTTTTTTCAAAAACTTAAAGGTAATCGAACGTACTATTACAGACTGACTCTCCATTTATCAGTAACAATAAGGTGTCGATAACCTCGGACCTAGTAGACTGCAGTGCACAGCGACGCTGTAAAGCGGCGGCGCTAAGATCGGCATTTCCAGCCGACGAAAGAAGAAAATAAAGTTGAACGGCGCGTGCACAGTGCGCCCGTACGCCACGAGCTGTTCGATTCGAGATGCCTGCCACGCCGGTCGTTCTGTTCTGATGCTCCGCTGCGATACCGTAAATTCACTACAAGACCATGTCGCCACTGCCTATGCAAAGAAATGCCGAAAACACTTCGCATACGATTTGGCTTGCTTCAGCTTGAAACCTCTAAATAACAAGCTTCCAATATTTTTAAATAATGTAGGAAAAGTATTGACATAAAGTGGACGTATACATTGAAGAGATCGCTTAAAAATTTCTTGATATAGACTGAAGCGAATATTCTATTGTCTGCCAGAGCATGGTTCGTTAGAATAGATTTTCTTTATTTTCATTCAAGTTTAACGTGTGCAGCGTGTACACGGCGCATCGTATACACTTGGCGCTTTTGTACTACATTCACCCTGTCTGCCTTTACTGCTCGACAAGGCAAGAGTCCTGGCCATGTTGCGCCTTTAGCTCCCTCTTCATTGCTTGTTTTTCTATTCTAGCACAAATCAATGAACACATTTCAAGCGTACAAAGAAACATTTTATTATCTCAATCGAATGTTTACTCTTCTTTCTTAGATACACGTCGCAGATGTATGAAACGCTTATTCTTTTATAGGAGTCAAATATTTCCTCTAGGTATAGATGAGAAGCTTACATCGTTTCAAGAAGAATTTTGCATTCAGTATTTTATGTCTTTTGAAGCTGAATGAAAAAATAAAAAGGGTTCAACGCTGCAGAGCCGAATATGGAGCGAAAGCATTAGCTGCAAGTGACCAAGCGTTCTTCTTCTTCTTCCTCCTCTTCCTCTTCTTCCTCTTCCTCCTCCTCCTCTTCTTCTTCTTCTTCTTCTTCTTCCTCCTCCTCTTCTTCTTCTTCTTCTTCTTCTTCCTCCTCCTCCTCCTCCTCCTCCTCCTCTTCTTCCTCTTCCTCCTCCTCTCCTTCTTCCACTTCCTCCTCCTCTTCGTCTTCCTCTTCCTCCTCCTCTTCCTCTTCCTCCTCTTCTTCTTCTTCCTCTTCTTCTTCTTCTTCTTCTTCGCGGCTGTTCTAGGCCATTCGTGATTGAGGCCATGGTATACGCGACGGTCCGAAACCTGGCGTATTTCGCAATAAAAAGAAGAAATACTCTTGGTTCCTTGGGCAGGAATACGCGATGCCTATTGTTCGTACCTGTAAAGCTCACACCTTAGAAGTCAGCACTGTCAGCTAGCGAGCAATGTTCGTAGCCATGCAGATGGTGATGACCAATGGCAAGCTGTCCATTGCCCGGATGCAGGAAATATTTACTTATTTACCAGATACTCTCTCCCATCACAGTGGTGTCTGTAATGGTTGGTTGGTTGGTTTGGTTTGTGGGGTTTAACGTCCCAAAGTGACTCAGGCTATGAGAGACGCCGTAGTGGAGGCCTCCGGAAATTTCGACCGCCTGGGGTTCTTTAACGTGCACTGAATTCGCACAGCACACGGGCGCCTTGCTTTTCACCCCCACTGAAAAGCTGTCGCCGAGGCCGGGATTCGATCCCGCGTCCTTGGGAACAGTAGTCGAGCGCCATAACCACTGCGCCACCCCGGCGGGGTGTCTGTAATGCCACTTGCAAATCATTCGCGCGTTCCTAAAGATATTTAACAACCTGGTATTTGTGAAGTCATCCTGCAACCCAATTGGTGAAAAAAAGCCAATAACAACAGTAGATAAGCTAAACTCAGGAGGCTACGAATAATTTGAAAGTGGCATTAGACACCTTTCAAATTATTCTTAGCCTTCTGAGTTTAGCTTCTCTACTGTTGTTAATGATTTTTTCACCAATTGGGTTGCAGGATGACTTGACAAATATCAAGTTGTTCATATTCTTTAGAAACGCGCCATCGGTGTTGTCGTTTGGTTGCATCAGAATGGCTCCACGTTTAAAAGGCCGCCAGCCTATCCAGTTGGTACACACACCAGGGAGCACTTTTAAGTGGCCTCTTTTCGATGCCGGGTTTGGACGAAGTTGTCGCACCGAGTAAACAAGCGGCGTCTTTCACTTTTTACTTCGGCAAGAGATGCGCTGTGATAAACGACACAATACGAGTGCCCACGATGGTGTAGTGGGGGAATGCTTTTTCTGATCTGCCTGTCTGTCCGAAGAAATGCATCGTTGCGCTCAGTAGAGTTGTATTCCTGAAGAAATACCCTTAATACAATGTAAGCTACAGTATGCCACGTACTGCGTCGATGTGTTTGACTCGCTTTCCTGCTTCAAATCGCGGCACACTACTACTATCTTCTATACTGAAATAAATCCGAGCTGTAGCAGCTGCCAACTCTGACGCTTAATTGGTACTGCGCGCCTTTTGCGCCAAGCAGAGCATAAAGAGATGAAAGCGCCTCGCATACTTTATTTATTTATTTATTTATTTATTTATTTATTTATTTATTTATTTATTTATTTATTTATTTATTTATTTATTTATTTATTTATTTATTTATTTATTTATTTATTTATTTATTTATTTATTTATTTATTTATTTATTTATTTATTTATTTATACTGCAATCCCAGGAAGGGATTTTCGCAGGGTGAGCATACAGAAAATAGGTAAGTACAAATATTAAGAAAAAAAGTACAAAGGCCACAAATTAATAATAAGCAACAAAACACAACAGCAAAAATGAAAGACTCAATGACGTAACACAACAAAAAAGTACACTAAGGTTTGGGGCATATAAATACACTACTATCAAGTCATCAGTGAACATGGTCAACAGGGAATTAATTAAATGAAGAAAGAGCACCAGAACGATCACAATATTAAATTCAGTTCAAAAATGGGAACCGGGCATGCATGACAGAGGACGTTATTGTGTACTGAGGTTGCCGATGAATGATGTACGTTTTTTTCTCCAATGAATGCTGCTATAATGTGCCTCTGTAAGCTGGCACTGTGCGGCAGCGGAGTAAATGGATTCTTTGCCTCGCTTGCCGGGACACCGAGTGCACCTAACTCAATATATATGGACCTTTTAACTCAGGATATAGCTGTTACAGAAGTCAGTCTGCTCGGAGTGCCAGTGGAATTTTCTTCACATGCGCCTAATATGTGAGAGAGTGAAAAGGGAGAGGGAGGTGATATGGTGGCCGCCTATGTACACACTTCACTGTGCCAATATTTCGTTAGAGAGACTGCGCACATGATTAGGCGCCAGCGCATGACACTGACGCAACGTGCAGGAAATCGCCATGTGTATGTAAGTAAGAGCATCAGCTTAATTGCCTGCGCATGTCGTCATTAACTATATCGTATACTAGATTAGCTGCTTATCCGCCTTCGAAGCAGCTGTCTCACTCGTTACTCCGTGAAGGGTGGCGCTACTTTTTCTTCATTTTCTACTTCGAATGAAGTGATTAGCCTCACTCCCCATTCAATTATTAACGCAGGTTCTCACGCGACCAGGCTTGTTCTGCCGGCTCCCTTTATTCGCTTCGGCACACTCTTGTCATTCAATACTTACTGTAATAGTCACATTGCTGAGACTCTCAATAGTACATAATTTAATATAAGAGAGCGCTGTACAATGAATAATTGTTTTTTGCGCATTCTTACTTGCTCAATCACTCTCTTAATCATATGCTCACTCACTCGCGAAATGTGCAACACAAACCTTGTCTAATTTAATTACAGCCGCTTACTCCCTCACTTCCTGCCCACCTATCAGTTTCTTAAATCCGCAGCAGCTCTTTCATTCGCGACTATGTCACATAACCATCATAAAAGCGGTTGTATATTTATCAGCTGAGTCGTAAGGGCGCATAGTCAGCCCGTGCCGAGCTTTGTCATTCAAAGAGAGCCGCCGTGCTGTGGAGTTCGGTGTCAGGTCAGAGGTGTAGAAGATAAGGTTCGACAACCTACAGCCTTGCTTTTCTGTCCACAGGCTATATTTCCCTGCGCTTTATCTCACCGCTTATCACCAATCCTTTTATTACCTCGTACATTTTCCCGTTTAACTTAATTCAAAGAAAAGAATTGGCCTGTTCTGGACGGACGGAAGTGAGCCAGCGAGGAGGTGGAAAGCACAACTTCACGCCACACCACTACCCTCCTATTGCAACGAACTAGAAATTTGCTGCCTCAAACAAGGTTACATACTTGCTTCTGAATTAATAACGGCCCTTAATATCTCAACCTGTTATGCGTGTTGACGCACTGCATCACTAAGAAAAAAGCCGAAACAAACTACGAGCTCATAAAGAATTCGTCAAAGGGCCAGTTCACTTCACTGACAAGACGTGAAATGGGATCTCGTTCCGTATTTATTCGTGCACTGTATCCGTATTTACTCTGCATGTGTCCCGTAAAAATTTGTAACTCCCGTTAGTCGGTTTTCAAGCATAGAAGCATTGTTCTGATTTCTGGAATTGAATCTGAGATCAAGGTACTGGACGTTTGTCGATTCAGACAAAAGAGGGCCCACATTAATATTAGTTAGCGCCAAAAAATTGCTTTGAACTTAACTGCGTTAGCACTATGCCCACGATTTCCGCCAAAACGCTGTATGCATGCGTGCGAGGCCGGTTCTCAAAGGAGCTCTAGGGAAAAGAAAAGAAGGAAATCATAAATTGCGCTTGCCCAGTGTGCCCCTGCTGCGACGGGACTCAACGAGTTCCTGGCTCGCGCTAACGCCCTGACCAGGGTTGCACTAAAGTAGGTCTGGTAGGCTCCAAGTGAGAAAAAGGGACACACTTTGTTCTGAGCTTTTTTAACCACTGAATTGGCAGCTGCCTTGCCGAAGGAGGCTGTTGATTGACTGCAGATCTATGGTGCTTGCTCCTCCCGATTGGTATGCTATATTACGCCTCTTCAATTCCGTACGCTGCATATATAATCGCCTTTTCACGCCATTTCATTCCTAACCAGGCTATAATAATGTACAAACGTATGAGATTAGGACTGAGCTTTTTCACGAACGGTGACGTCAATGCAGTACAGCTTGCTCGATGAACCAGAACGCGGACTTCTGAGAAAGCACCCAGGGTGAAAACACAAGACCCTCTGTTCTAGTCACACCGAAAAGCAAATTTTGACGCTTGTGGAAAAAGCGTCAAGATCAAGACTCCCTGGCACAACAACGCAAGTGGCACCTAGGTAGAGAAATGAAACTGCAACGTCTTATTACAGGTTATATCTAAGCAAAAAAAAAAAAAAAAAGATAATGAAAAACAAACGTTAAAAACGCGAATGCGAAGCCACTACTGGTATCCCAGATTCGACGCATGGTATGATCACCCGTCGTATTCTACATGCTGTAGGCGATTATAAGAGTTAGTATAATCTGCTACGTGCACGTTAGGAGTAAAGACAGCTCCCTCTTCAGAACTTAATCGAGGACATCTCAGCTTGGCTTTTAGGTGTATGACGAGACGTCGTTCATGGCTCCTATTTTGCGGCTCCCCTTGATCACTAATCCTTACTTTGTACTTCCATAGTGGGTGGAACAGCGCGACAAGACGAAACACAAGAAGAGACGCACGTCTTTTCGCGCTGTTCCACCCACTATGCAATTCTACCAACTCGCCCAACTGTCCATCCTACTTCAATTTGTACTTCCGTTAATACTATCATATTATTAAAAGACTGATTTGTCTGTATATGTCCAACACCTGACGTCACATACATCTTCAAAAAGCTGTACCAACATGCTCGTGTTACATAGGGTTAGGATGCCTGACTCGTGATCCTAGTGTTCCGGAGTGTTCGATTCTCAGCTCATAGAAGCTGCCACAGTTGACAACTACCGGATTTAGAATGTCATGTGACCTACATTTATTCCGCCATAGGCATGTTAGTCATTTTTCGGTGATAACCTCGACGATATGAACGCCGGGTTTTATAAATCGGGTATTTAATTACCTCTATCGCGAAACCGTATCCAAAATTGTCGCCTGTTCTGTGGGAGAACGCTGATCGAACGCCTGGGAAACTGAAGAGATTTCTCTGCGGTGTAGCACAGTTGAATGCCAGGAACTTTGCCGGAAACGAACAAAACAGTTCGTAGGTTTTTGATGCGCGACAACACATGGACATGCTACGCCGGTAAACATAATTCCGCATCGTTTTTACGCTCTTTTACCTGCCATGTCTAGACGTACATACGTTCCGACAGGGGTAGAACAGCTGAGAAAGATATATTCATTCAAATGAAACCAAAAAGGGCTTTTAAGAGGAATCACACTTGAAATCCGCTTAAAATCCGACAGCAGACTTGTCTTCATTCAGGAACGGCGGCACGACTGGAGAGGTATGTGCGTTTGCTTCTGAAGAAGAAAATACGAGAATGAAAGAAGAGTCGAGTAGAGTAATGAATGAAATAACGCTGTCTCGGAGATCGGTCTGCAATGAGAAGCTGTGATCCGCTGAACTGAAAAAGAAAATAAGAAGTGGCAGGAGCAGAAGAATAGTGACAGATCCATGATCAATAATTACAACATGTGGCCTCAGTGTTGGTACGTGTTTCTAGGAAAGGATTAGCCATTTCAATGGGAGCTCATAGGAAATAGAAGTACAGAAGAATACTTGATGAGAGCGCTACAACATGGAGAAATATATGCATGAACTGGCACGAATTTTATCGCGAAAAAGATTATGAATATAGGGCGGGTTGGTAACATGATAAAAAATAAACAAACAGAGATTAGGACTACAGTGGGGATGATAGGAGGTAGCGAATCATCATCCCGAATTGTTTGAGAATATTAGTACATAGTGAGATAAAAAATGGAGAGAAAGATATTACCAAGAAGGAGATATTCAAGAAAGAAAGTGAACGGAACAAAAACCATTGGGCAAACGCGTAAAGCCGTTGAAGAAGAGAAAAAAAAAAGAGGAAGAATATAGAAATGAAAAGCATTATGATACAAATAAAAAACATAATAGTAAATAACGTAAGACAGAGGTATATTTTTTTTTTTTTTCAGAACAACTGGGCATCATGCTACAGAGGGGAGGAAATACTGTGAGAAAATGTACGTTGAATGACGGCAAGAAATTCCGAACCTTCCCTGTTCTTTCACATTCGCATTTTCGGTCTCCTGCCCGCACATAATGCCCTATACGGAGATACCACGCGATCTTTTTGAACAACGGACAGTTCATAACACCTTCTTACTCGCTACTTAAGCCTCTCATGTCGACACTATTCTTACACGTTGTCTCTGAGTCTGTAGTCTTAATTACATCCGCCCTCGCGTTCAGCGCGAACGCCCACTTCGTCTTGAAAGCGAGATTGCCACAGGGCTTGAAGGAAAGCTCTGTGACATTAGGGTGATGGCTGTGGACTAGACAGTACGTGTTAAAAGGCAAAGACTTCTAAAAACAGGAAAGCGCGATTACACAGTGTCTAGGATGCCTAGCTGGTTATAGCAGAGCCGCGTTATGTTGGCAACGCATCTCCCCTTGTAACTACTGCACTTGGCTATACGCCGTTAACGCAAAAACAAAAATAGCGATACAGCTCGTGGGTGTAATTAGAAATGGAATGAATATTTATGAAGCGGCTCTCTATGTAGTAATATGAACCAGAAGGAGCACTGCCACTCTGCTCGAAGTTGCGTGCTGCTTGGGGTTGAAACAAAAAAGCCCCAAAAGTGCTAGCTAGCAACTTAGTTATAAACCGCGCAGATGTCGACTGTGTAGCTGCGCCAAGCTGCACGGACGAAAATGATTATTAGGATAGAAGGAACATAAGTTCACGTAAACTAACAATGTGAGTGCCACAGAGCGCTCTGACGCTGAGCTGAGATGGAATAATGGGACGCCTCGCTACAGTGATGTGTTTGGTTGTTCTTGTGAGCCCGAAAATTAATGCTTATAGGCGTCAACTTTAAAGGAAGGTCTATAAGGAAGATAAATATATGCCGCGGTTAACCTGGCGCTAAGTTGCAGATACACGATAGGGCCGCTGTCGCAGGGGTACATGGGCTAGGTTGTCAGTCCGAGAGGTGACAGTTGAACTCTGGCCCAGAGATTTTTGATAGGAGTTCAAATAGGAGCTGATTTGTTGACGAAGACCAAGAAGTTACGTTCGCTGAGAAATAGGAATATTGGCGTTGGTGGAATGGTAACCAAGACTGCGGAAGAGGGATCGGATACAGAAGGTGGAGGGCTGAGCGCAGTCATGGGAAGGTGCGGCGCGTCGTCAGTCTCTTCTCTGAGAAGAGATGAGAAGGGTTGTAGGCTCCCGAGACATTCACCGTGGCGCAAAGCAGTGGGTAGGAAAACGGATAAGAGACCCAGAGCGCAGAGAGCCCGCAAAAATAGTGAGTACAGCATAGGGCAACGGAAGGCGCTTTCGGCGCAGAAATGTATGTGCTGGCGTGAAGAAGGCAGTTTGATTGCACACAGAATCGCAAGCGATATTTACAAGCAGGGAAGCAGATGGAGGAATGTCGATGTCTTCAGCGCCGAAGACTTATAGCGCATAGACTAGAAGGAGTGTTGTCGGGCCCGGGCTCGGGCAGTGCAAAAAATCTGACTTCAGCGCGATCACAATCGATTATATGGACATGGTACGACAGGAAACCCCAGCCTGAGATAACAGCGTGTCAGAAACTTGGCAGCACGAAGAATTCAATTGTATAAAGTGATTCTGGATTACTACTCCAGCGGTACACGCTGCTACAGGCTCGATTTGCTTAACGCTGACCGTTGGCAAGAAAGTCCTGGAATTGGCACCTTGACTATTCTAAACAGCTAAAGTTTTGCGTCCGTTACCGAAATCGCAGCAACGGTGTCAATGAGGGCTATGACAGAAAGGCCGTCGGCCGAAACTGCAATAAGGTTGGCTAATGATAGATGAGGACTTAGCAGGAACTGCGGTCTCTAGTTTTCCTCACGAGAAGCGTTCAGTCGATGTCCCCCCAAACAGAAGCAGCGGTGTCACGGGGAGGGTGAGAGGCGGTCGGAGAGGGCTGAGCGGTCCGGTGAGAAACGACGGCTAGCTGCAGGCTCAGTAGGCGAGGAATACTAAGGCGTCGAAAACCAGTACCCAAAACCTGAAGTAGCTGCTGCTGACACTGGGAGACGGTTTCGGCAATAGAGGGCAATATACCCATCAAGTCCTCAAGTGTAACAAATTGGCCGGTTATCTGGTGTTCGCTAGAAATTGCGTGGTCTTTGAGCCGTTTGAAGATAGGGTGCTGGCGCTTTCACAGGCACTGAGGGTAGAGTGTAAGGTGGCGGCCTAGGCCATGCAGCGATGTCGGCGTAGTCAAGGGACCAGCGACAGGCCTTGGGATGACATCGTCATAGGTCATAAGAACAGCGACAGGTCTTAGAACGGCGTCGACGTAAGCCAGAAGTGCAGCAGCGACAACTGATGGCGGATGGAAGTGCCTCAGTAACCTACTTCTGAATAGCCTGCCGCGAGGCTGGGACCAAATGCGGTGGCTGCTCTTTAGGGCTAGAATGCACGGAAAACTGGGGCGGGACCACTTTACGAATGAATGCTTTAATTTGCTGCAGCAAGGAGGGAATTGTCGGCTGCAGGCGTCAGTCCAGCAAGTGATTCAGCCTGTTCTTGAGGCTAAAGTATCACCACCCCCTGCGCACCTCCTCAAAACTTTGGCAGAGCGTGAAGACTTCAGTGATGGTACGCAAATCATGCGCTAACAACTGGAAGACGTCATCGTCAATAACCTTCAAGATGTGCTTGATCTTATCAGCCTCTGACATGTTCGCGTTCACAGCTTTCGCCGACCTGTTGTGACAGTTCACCCAAGCACTGTTCGGCGCGCAATTTCCTGACAGCCGGGCGACCAAATACTTCTGCGAAAGTTGTTTAAAGGCAGCCCGCGTACGGATGCCACTTTCATGGTTGCGGTACCACAAGTTAGCCACGCCGGTGTGTCAAAATGTTACGTTATTTAATTTTGTTTTGTCGCCTCATTTATTGTACAGGCTCACCCGTTCGTAAGAAGTTAGTCTATCTTCCAAATTATGCTCATTGTTTCTGCTGAAGATAGCCGGGCTCCACTGGCGAAGGAAGCTGGCGCAGATGACAGCTGGACCCGCTTGCATGCCTTGATGTTGGACGTGGTCTGGCATTGTAAGCGCAGGAAGAGTGCGGCTACGGAGCTCCGTGACAGATGTTTCTACCCAGACCTTCCACCAAATGTAGGATGGGGGTTTATTATAGGTTGCTAGGACATGAGAAGCATGTAAGGAACAGTCCTGTAAAGGAAGGTCAATCGTATACGCCGATAGCGATACAACGGAAGACAGCACGCAGAATCTTCTTTATCTTGGCAAGCATACCTTCATCTTTACAATTGGTGTTATTCAGTTAAAATAGGAAAGTACATGGATAACTTATGGCGAGGTTTGTGGTATTTTATTGCCTTCAGTTTTTCCATCTTATACACCCTTGTTAATAGTCCGTCCGAGGAATAGTGATGCCCTTTCATAAACTAGGCTAACATTTTACTTGAACTACTCGCTTATTTTTTTCAGCAAAACTGTCTAAACGGGCGTCATAGCTGTTTCTTTCTGCAATCGTTTACGCGCCACTCGCACTCGTCGCATCAGAAATGTATAGACTAAGAGTCCCTCGGAATTCTGAAGAGTTATAGTATAGTATTGTGGACGTGTTTGACATTATCAAACGCCAGGAAGTGATTTAGACGAAGCATTTGCAAATAAAATAATTATTCGGCGAGGGAAAGAGCAATGGTAAAAAATAAACAAATAAACGACCACAGAGAATAGTAGTAGACGAGTCTAAGAGGGAAACTACCATTTTTAATTTCAGCTTCTTCGCAATCAATATGCGGCACATTTCACGTTAGGGCATTTGCAATGTAGGATGCTTCAATATAATGGTTCCCCATTCAATCGTCCCCTGCCTCTCTACACTGATGAGTCAAATGACAGGTCTCGGCGATGTGTTTTGCCGAGTGGGAGACTTCGAAGAGACATTACAAACAGTGATAATATTACAGACGAAAATAAATCAAGACAGAGCTATACCTAGTTTTGCTGTTCATGCTGATGACTTCTAGGACATTGAAACTTAAACAAATGCTTAAAAAAAAAATGTCGCATGAGTGTTGCAGAGAATGACCTTTGGATGTTGCCTGTGATCCCGAGTTGGAAAATTGCAAGAATTCAATTAAGCGCAGCGACCGAACATTCTTGGCTTCTGACCTTACCTCTGGAAATTGCGAAAACCTGAGCAGGAGGACATTAAAGTTATCGCTCTGTCAGATGACAAAAGATAATGACCATTTTTACCATCGGCTTGAAACCGATGGCGAGCGGTGCTATATTTTGCGCGGTTGCAACAGAAGTTATTATATTGGTTAAGCCGGCGATGCACATGACCTTGACCGCAAATATTCACAATTATTGCTATGGTCTCGGACTTCTTAAACTTTTCGCGGATGCTACATCAGATGTCATTAATACTGCATTGGCAAAACACCCACGGGCTCAGTTTCACATCGAAAACGACCACTTTTGCCCGTCTAATTACGAGAGCTTGTAGCCCTGCTAGGGTTATGCCCTTTCGTGCACAGCCTTGACCGTTTTGAGATTGAATTTGCCGTTTACGGCTAGAAGTAGAGTCCCCACATGGGCACAATTCTTATGCTGTTCATTATTTCGCGTGGGCACACACACACACACACACACACACACACACACACACACACACACACACACACACACACACACACACACACACACACACACACACACACACACACACACACACACACACACACACACACACACACACACACACACACACACACACACACACACACACACACACACACACACACACACACACACACACACACACACACACGCACGCACGCACGCACGCGCACACACACACGCACGCACGCACGCACAGGCACACGTACACGTACACGTACACACACACGTACACACATACAAACACTCACACACTCTCACACTATGGATTATATCAGAGGTTTCATGAGGTGCAATATTTGAACCTGGCAAGCAAACTCCTGAAGGGCAAGTATGTCTTCAAAGAAGGGATGCAGGCATGCAATCCCGCAGACACCTCTGCGAGACTGCGTGTTATATACGCGTGGTAAGGATATCTTCACACAGTCTCCATTGGCCTTGCAAGATCGCTGTTTGATGGGAATGATTTCTTCGCAGTTAGAGTCTGGTTTAGAGCTAGCAAAAATTGCTCTCGATTTATTGTGGGGCACTCTCATTCTTCTACCCTTTTTTTTTAGCCGTTCTTCTTTCAGTGCACGCATTAACATAAGCTCTTCTGGCCTAGGCTGCTTTCATTAGTACACCTTACAATTCTTGTGCCCCTTCTTGTCTTTCATATAGGACCTTTATTTGAATATATTGTTTGGGTGTGTGACTGGCCCCTATTTTTTTCTCTCGAATTGGTTTTCGCCTGTTGATAACGAATAATCATGCGTTAAGAGCAGGCTGTCTATATATATATATATATATATATATATATATATATATATATATATATATATATATATATATATATATATATATATATATATATATATATATATATTATTTTGTGGCGTCTCTCCCTATAACACGATATAGACAGAGAGAGCCAACTGCCATTATATGTTTTCTTAGTGTCAGCGTCTGTGGACTTTCCTTGTACATGTCTCATTACGAGCCTCTCAATTTCTCCGTTTTCTTGCTCTATCGTATGGTAGTTCGACATGAAAGATGACGGTGCAGCTAAAAAACCTTATGGGTCTCAATACTATAGCAGCCATAGGTCTAATTCTGCAAAATGAAGCTCAGGGCAATCGAACCCTACTGTATCCTTGCAAGTATGTCGAAGGTAGCAGAGCAACATAATAAGGGATTTGGGACTTGGGAGAACGCAACAAGATGGATCTACGCGAAAGAGAATCTGCAAGTGGAACCAGAGACATGAGGCACTAAAGCTGTCTATTCATATCCTTAAAGGCGGTGTTGTGTGTCCTAAGTTAATTTAATAATAGTCAAGTGGATACGATTCGCCATACGTCTTTTAAAGGGATGCATTACAAACCGTAAAGGAGTGAAGAAAAAAAATGAATAAACCTCTGGTGAGGTTTAACTCTTCTGAGCCTAAATAGACAGTACAAAAAGCTCAGCTGGATGATTTGATACGGCTTGAATGCCATCCAAGAGTTGTCCTACTCGGTACGTCGCGCGCCTCATCCAAGGCGCAACGGGAGAAGCAACCACTGGTGAAACAACTGTTACTAGTATGCCCTGTCCTAGTCACGTGGTATTTCAGTTACACAGCCAGCGAACGCGAGCCGGAGCAACTCATACCTTCTTCTATTCCCGCTTTATCAAAGGCGCGCTGCTAGGCAGCACGCACAGCGCCTCTCCGTTACGGATCTGGCAGACGCGCAAAGAAGCCCTGAAAGGAGGATGAGCAATGCGGGCATCACGGACGGAGGAGCCCTCAATCCGCCGCAGCAATAGCAGTCACCGGCGCGAGAGAGTATCTTCAGAAAGCGGCAGTGAAAACACAATTAGGCTGTCTTGACTCAATGAATATGTCGCTACAATAGAATATCCAAAGAAGCAGCTCTATGCACGATCCATTAAATGAAAAATCAAAATACGACATCGCTCATTAAAGGAAGGGCTGGCTCACGGCCGTTTCCTCCCCAGATCGCTCCCGCATGCATGACACAACAGCTTGCGTCGACATGCACAGTATAAACCTTCCCTGGTCCCCCATCCTCCCCTTTTTCTCCCTTCTAATCCCCGCATGCCAACGCCCGACACCAGGACATCGTGATTAAGCGGGGCCTCCTGGTCGAGTCATGTCTGCACGGATCCCCGGGGAGAAAAAAGAATGAAGCTGATCCCGAAGCTGCTGCGTGGAAAGAGACAAATATATAAAAAGGCTGAGGTGCAGGTTGCCGGTTGTTTGTTCGTTGTATGCTATATATGTCTTGCCTGCTGAGCATGGATAGGGAGCACCGTCACACGCGCTGATGAGCTCACCAGCAGGCTAATGAGAGAGGTGGATAATTCTTTGATTAAAATAGCACTGGTAAAAAGCCTAGTTGTGTCAGGAGAGTATAGTGACTGGAATACATATGAAGATCAATGCCGTCGACAAACAGAATGTTCTAGAAGCAGTAGCAAAATTGTTAATTACGAACAATGTTTCAATGGAGGGAGGGGCACACGACACCAGCGAACACCGAGTCTCAGGTCGCAGGCAGTGCAGTGATCCTTCTACCCTCTTCCGCACTATTTGCACTTTCTGCCGAATAAGCCACGATATTAGGCCTGCAAACAGCCTCCTTGCCTGACGGCCTCTCGAAGCGCACTACGCAACCAGATTACAACAAAGATAAGCTTTTTCTTGGTTGCGCGGGCAAAGTGGACACGTCTGGTTATTAATGAAGGCTTAGCGGGCATTCCCTCCTTCATGGATGGTAAGGGCATCAGAAAGCATGCATAAGTTCTCTATCGCGGGTAGCATCCTCATCGATGTGTAAGATGTCCTCCTAGTCGACATGGTTGTAGGCGGTGATTGTTCAAGGTGGTGTAATCGTGTGCTCCTCTCCTGTTTAGTATATATTAAGCAGGGGAGCGTCAGCACTAGACCCCCAGCTACTGAGGCGAGGTGAGAAAATGAAGAACTTTCCTTATTTCCTTTAATCCCGTTATCTACGTTTACATGCCTTATTTGCAAGAGTCAAGTACAAATTCAACTCAGAGTAGAAAACAGACTCGAGTACTTTTCCTCTGAAATACGGAATGTAATACGCGGGTGAGCCTAAAGCCATTTATAACCATTGCTCAAAATATATTACAGTTGTTAGGTAAAGTATCTCAGATGTCAAGCATGAAAAACAACGCTTATTGGAGCTTTATATGTTTGAAATACAAGAATCAGTACTGCACACAAGGCCGCGTGACTTTCAACAACCCGCAGTTAGTATCACTGAGCACGGACAGTCAGCTATATAAGGTCGGCTATAAAACTGTAAGGACGCATTTTTCCGTGCCACTACTCGGCTGCGCCTTGACACTTTTGTGTGTGTGCTGCAGCACTTGCGGCCGAGCTCTTTTGATGTCCAGCCCAGCGCTATAGTCTTTTGGTTCTCTGGTTTTGTTTTTTTTCACAGGGTCCTCCTTTTTCTTCCCCTATCGCGATTGCTTTTCGCGGCATCCGGTTCAGGCTACTTTTCCGGACTGTTCTTTTCCTCAAGGACTCCGGTGCGTCCGGACCTGTGACCCGGTGCCTCGGCTCTTTGAACGATGTGTGATGTTGACTTAGTAGGCGGCCTAGCGAAGCCGTCGCCACTCGGTCCACCGCTGCCATTCACGTGCACTTTGGCGAAAGTTTATTGCTTCTTATCGAACTCAGCGATGAGCAGCTCGCCTTAGGGCGTTTCCCAAGTTGCTGAGTGTAGCAGTGCTGGTGAGCGTTTTTTTGCGCGTTTGCCACGCAACGAAAAAGAAATGAAACATTCACTACCATAGCGAGTAAGGCGCTGTTTTCTCTTTCTTTTCCTATGGAATCCACAGTAAAATAAATACGAATGTTTTTAGAACGTTCAGGAAATGATTTCTATGAGAGGTCTTTAATAAATTTGTAATTATTACAAAATATTACAAGACATGATAAATATTACAAAATATAGAATAAAACATACATTCGCAACGAAATTGTCTTGTGAAGTATCTGATGATATGCTTTCACATCGCTGAGGAGACAACAACACTGTATTGCATAGAAGCTTCCTGCCGGGCGAAACATTTCCTTTAGTTGCTACCACATTTTTGCAACAAATTATTAGGAAAGAAGCTGTTTCTTCATTAAACAAAGCTAGCACCTCCAAAAAAACCTACTGTAGCAGGTTATAGGTCTCTCAATTAGAGGACGAATATCTATCGGTCTTTATAAACGACATTCCTTTCGACATATCAATTAATATACGGCTATTCGCCAATGATTGCATACATTACCTTGACATTACCTCGAGGACGTATTTAACCACGATCAAGTGTGGTTAAATATGTTCTAGAGAATATTTTGAGGTCTGGTGCAAAACTTAGCAATTGTACGTAAACTATAAAAAACTGTTGCTATGATTGTGACGCGAAACGTCAATCCGCTGAAGTTCTGCTGAACGTACTATCAATAACAACACCTTATATCAGGTAAGTAATTAAAAATACCTAGGACTCATAATCACAGATTTAAAATGTAATAACATAACTTACACTCTAAATAAAGCTATGAGGGAAATTTGACGTTTAAGGAGAACCCGAGATACTTGCCAATAAATCTTTTATTAGACCAGTTTTGATTTTTCGGCAGTTGTTTGGGATGAGCGCGCGAAGATCAATATTACCAAACTTGAAAATGTCCAGCATAAATGTATCAAGCTCATATGCAATTGTTATAGGTGGAAAACGTCCCCAAGAGCCCTTTTGCAAACAGATAATAGAAAACTTTGCAGGCAAGACGATGCCAAGAAAGATAAAAGTGTTCTATTTGATATACCACAACCAACTTGGCATAAATATAAATACATATTTTCTTTCAGATACTCAATGAAAAATCCAATTTTTTTTTTTCATTTAAAGAAAATGAGCGATTTTCTCTGCAGAAGGAGTTAGTTCAAAGCTTCATTTCTTCCCTGAAACTATCCGTACTTGGAACGACCTACCGGCAATTGCAGTTGAATGTTCTCCGTTATCCTCTTTTTTTTTAATGCATTGCTTTGTATGTAACAGTGTTCTACACTGCCATATCATAGTATTTACAATTCACTTATGTTTGCTCTGTAGAAGTTATATATGTGCTTTTCGTTGCCGTCCTTTCCAAGACTGAATGTACATTGTGTTCTTGTGAACTGCCTTCTTCTGTAGCCAAAACCCCTGCCTAAAGCATGGAATTCAGGCTGGCAGTATACAACAAATAAATAAGTAAAAAATATTTATCGCACTTTGGACCTCTAAACTGTGATAAGGCGAAAGCCTTTGTTTGTAATTTCGCTGATTCATGGTTTTACTCCGTCTGTCTCTGTAGTGCTGTGTGGTGCGGCGTTCTAGGAGGCGCCAATCGAAAGGCGCCGCATGGACACCTGGATCAGTAAGCGCATTAGCGTAATCTACCAGCCAACTCATAAAACCCTACTTTAACCTAGCCGCATGAACGGGACTTCGTGGCCTAGGGATAACATGAATGCAAGGGTCTTGGCAGGCTAATTCTCATATCACCCTCTCATACGAAAGGAGATGCCCGAGTTGCCAGCGCCAGCCAAACATAATGTCAGGAAGCCTTACGTCCAGTTAGTATTCGGCCATGTCAGCTGCCAGCTACCGTCTACCACTTAACGAAAGCGTATTAAGGCCTACGCCTTAAGGCTTATGCCTCAATACGTCCCCCTTTGGCCTATGGTGGCCGTCGCGCGTGTGCCAGCGCCGTAGAACCCGCGTCTCGCCGTCCGTTTCTAACTGTACAGACAGATACTTCCAGACGACGAGGTTCAGCCTCTTCAATGTGGGTACATTGCACGTGTGGGAGTGCGGCGCGCCTCAGCGAGGCACCTGCGACGCCACAACACAAAGAGAACCACAGTGAATACAAGGTGTTCAAAAGAGGTGCGCCGGCGCCTGACGACGAGGTTCATCCGGACGTTAAACATCCTATATGCGAGCTGCCACATTGTTCTCGCAACTACACATTCGAAAAGAACATGCGAGAGGCTCTCGGGAGAACCGCAGTAGGCACACTGGTCATTGGGTACAATACCCCATCTGGCAGGCCTCTGTATAGTGGGGAGGATGCCGCAGTGCCTAAGCTTGTCGAAATCTCGCACTTCATTTGGCAGCCGACAATCTGCCCACGCTCGCCACTTGGGGACAGTGGTCTCTCATTGCTCATCAGTTGAAAGCCTGCGAACGGTAACTAGTTCGCTGATGCATATCGCTGGTAGGTCACCTACATTAACATCTGACAGGTCAACATCGAGAGTCGATTTTGTCTCGGTGACATCGCGGTAAAAAGGCAGAGGTCTGTCTTCTTGTGGACCGAGGTAATGTTCGGGTGTAAGCACACGGCAGTAGAGGATGAACGAGCGACCAAGGTAGGACTCGTAAGCTAATAGCCTCTCCACCAGCCTTAACGCGAGAATTCGAGTTATTGTGGGAATGCACGGCAGGCCAATGCCTCCCCAGCTCTTTGGAAGATGTAGGGAGTGATGGGCGACTAGCGCTGCACTGAAGAGAAGTCTATTGCAACTCCAAAATCTGAGACTACATGCTCATATACTCACTATATACAATATACACTGTCCAACGCTATGTCAAGCAATGATATACTAGCTGCAGGTCCGTCCTGCACAAAGACCATTTCACTAATGCCGAGCTAGAAAGCACACATCAAGAACGTGCTAAGACTTCAACATCCTTCCCAAATAAAAAGAGAAAAAAAGAAGGGAGGGGGGGGGGGGGAGTTCAGAAGAAACACCACACGACACTTTACAGCATTGAATACAGCATTGCTGGCATGGCGAGACCATCCGGACAAACAACAAAGAAACGTGTATGCCAGCAGGAACCGCGCCTCTCAATCTGTTTCCAGACGTTCGGACAGGTACTTCCAGAGGAAGAGACGGAGATTTCGCAGCGCTGGATGCATTGCGCGTGCCGGTTGCCTGCGTGCTTCCTCAGCAGCGGCGACGCCACAAAATAAACATGACACTTAGAATGGGTGGGTCGAAAAATAGATAGGGGCACAGCCGACAAGGTTGCCCTACCGCCACAATGTCGCGAGAACATCATTGTCCGTCCTCTCCCCCGCAACATGCACCCAGATTATCATAAGGAGAGACGGGAGAAGAGAGCAGAAGCGCTGGTTAAAAATGCAAAAGACTTCAGAGTAAAAGAAGTCGCCTACGTAGACGCTGCAAGCGGCCGATCAGGGGCGGCAGTCGCCGCGGTAGTCGATGGTAGCGGCGCACCAGTCGTCTCCGCCACCATCCGAAGCAGAAACATAGACACGGCTGAAGAGGCCGCAATAGCGCTCGCTTGCGTCGGAACGAAGGCTAGATTGATCTTTAGCGACAGTAAAACTGCTCTCTGGAATATCGGAAAAGGCAGGGTCTCGCAAGAAGCCGCCCGAATTCTAAAAGCTGCAACTAAAATAGATCGCAAAATCACCCTAATTTGCGTCCCAGCACACACGTCCGTCCCCGGCAACGAGGCGGCCCATGATTTAGCCCGAGATCTCTACTTCCGGGCAAACGCGGAGCCGCCCGACTGCCAGGCGATGGACGAACGTTTGCAAACCTATAAAGAAATAATCGAAAATTATAGATTAGGAAGACGTCTGATGTCGCCACCAGATCCTAGCTTAAATAATAAAGAGGCCATAGCCTGGCGGCGATTACAAGCCGGAAATTTCCCGAACCCTGTCTGGTTGTTTCACACCCAGATAGTTTGTCTGGTTGTTTCACACCCAGATAGATGAGAGAAAAAACGATAAATGTAAAGCCTACGAAGCGAGGGGGACCCTCGACCATATACTTTGGGAATGCCCTAAGTCTCCGGGCGCTAGGGACAACATTAAAAGTAGAGAAGCCTGGGTAACCCTGCTGCGAAGCGATGTCCCCGCTGACCAGCAGAAAGCCGTCCGCCTGGCGGCTGAGGCCGCGAATAACCAATGTATATTCGCCAGTCCTTAGTCGCGGAGGTTCCAGCCCCCGTTCCTCAGGCCTGCGTGCCAGGAGCGGGGAGTAGGGGGCCTCCTAAATCGGTGGAAATTAAAGTTTCAATCAATCAATCAATCAATCAATCAATCAATCAATCAATCAATCAATGACACAACACACAACCAGGCGCGCAGACACTCCACCCGGGTGACGAATGCCTGACCCGTAGTGTACAGAAAACATACGTCTCACACTTAGCAGTCAAATACTACGCGGTAGATTGTTTCCGTCGCGCCGCAGTTGAGACAGCTGTCGTTAGGCACGACGCCCCATGAAGCTAGGTGCTGACGACGCCCCATGAAGCTAGGTGCTGACGTGTGGCCAGAGCTTCCCAGCGCCGCCGCCACAAAGGGTCTCTGACCTGGAGGGCAGGCGTCTGACCGCCCAAGGCCTCTATTACTTGAGGTGCGCCGCTGATGTCGCTGGGTGAGGCGTAAGCTGGCGACGTTCTTACTATCATCGGTGAAGCAGCATGAATTTCCACCTCGGGCAGGTGGATGTCCAATTCAAGACATGAACTTCGTACATGAGGTCGGGAAGTTCCAGAAAGGTTTTTTTGCGCTTTTCTGCATGACCCTCACTCATGCGCTAGCGCGGCTTGTTCATTTCATCGTTTTTCACGTTTCCTATCTCAAAGCGAAATAGTATATATGATGCGGTACATTTGATGCCTCTGCCCGCATTTGCCTATTTCATAAATTTCAAACATAGAAACCGCAAAGTTGAAAGCTAACAACTGTTTCACTCCAATTTACACAAGTGCAGTTATGGTTGCAGTAATGATTCAGATGCACGAACTCCCGTGTAGTTGGTTCGGCGCTGCGTTAGAAACACACACACACACACACACACACGCACGCACGCACGCGCACACACACACACACACACACACACACACACACACACACACACACACACACACACACACACACACACACACACACACACACACACACACACACACACACACACACACACACACACACACACACACACACACACACACACACACACGCACACACACAAACACGCTTGTGAATAAATGTGTGATGAGCCCCACTCCTGCCCAAAGCCTGGCATTCAGGCTTGAATATACAATGCAATAAATAAAAAGCTAAGGTGGCTAGCTCTGCTATGCCTGGATATACGTCCCGAAACGCAGTGACTACCTCGGGATCAGAAGAAGGTCGTCGAGCGCCGTAACCACTGCGCTACCCCGCCAGGGTGGCGCAGTGGTTACGGCGCTCGACTACTGTTCCCAAGGACGCGGGATCGAATCCCGGCCTCGGCGGCCGCATTTCGATAGGGGCGAAAAGCAAGGGGCTCGTGTGCTGTGCGATGTCTGTCCACGTTAAAACAACCCCAGGTGGTCGAATGTTCCGGAGTCTTCCACACGGCGTCTCTCATAGCCCGAGTTGCTTTGGGACATTAAACCCTCCAAACCAAATCAAACTAGAAGAAGGTAAGTTCTCCAGTCTTCAGCGGCATTCGTCAGCACCTAGTCTCCTTGGCTTCCATGTCGAGCGCGTCTAGGTTCACCGGCGTTCTAAAATTCGTTTACAGAAAAGGAAAGGCGCAGCATCTGTCCTGGATGGCAAGAAGCGCCGCCCGGCGGCGATGGAGCGCACTCGTTCCCGCTTGGTCTTCATAGCTGACGGCACAAGGGTGACGTCACATTCTTGACGTCATCCTTATTGAGTGACTTAATTTAGTCTTTGGTACAGTCGAGCGCGATTTGAAGGTTATCGCGCGAGCGTCGACCGGGAACATGAACAGCGCCATGGCCCAGAATTCTCTGCCGAGGAGAGGGAGGTATTAAGCCAGCTTCTCTCACTCTTTTTGCTGTTCCTTCAGCAGCCGTCGCTCCCTGCAGGGACGTCACTTCCTTTTTTTTTTTCTTTTGGTTCTGCGAACAGGCAGTGACCGTCGTGCGCACGACGTATTCTTCGGTGTTATCTGAAATTGGACTCTTTATCGCAACAAATAGAAAGCTTAGAATAGAGAGAAAGGGCGGTGAGTTTGACGCGGGGGTTATGGTTGTTGTATGGAACAGCGAACGAGGGAGAGAAGAGTGCAAAATGATAATTTTTCTTGTTCCAAACCCAGCCGCCAGGTGCCTGGGGTGCTAAGCTGGTCGACGCTCGCGCGATAACGTTCAAATCGCGCTCGACTGTACTTTCAAATTGCGCGCCAATCGCAGTATCTGTCACGCACGGAATCACGCTATCAACCTCACGGTACACAAGCGGAATTATGAGCAGTGCTTCACGACCCGCGGCATGGCACTGCGGTAAAGAGCTCGGCTGGGTTTACAAGGGATGGAGGTTCGATTCTCGGATGGATACTAATTTTTTTTTTAATGACGAGGAGTCACACACCTCTTAAGCGTTGCTAGGCAACACCGCCAGAGCTGGTGAGGGGATACTAATTTTTTTTAATGAGAGGGAGTCACACACCTCTTAAGCGTTGCTAGGCAACGCCGCTAGAGCTGGTGAGGGGCTGCGCATTTGGCCTTAGCTGTGACGTCACGGCATACGGCACACGCGAAGCTCGGCTCTGACCCTTGCCCCGCCGGGGTGGTGCAGTGGTAAGACGCCCGACTACTGTGCCGGAGTTCCCGGGTTCGAACCCGACCACGGCGGCTGCGTTTCGATGGAGGCGAAACGAAGAGGCGTCCGTGTGCTGTGCGATTTCAGCGCACGTTAAAGATCCCCAGGTGGTCGAAATTACTCCGTAGCCCTCCACTACGGCTCCCCTTTCTCTCTATCCACTTTCACTCCCACCCTCATCCCTTCCCTTACGGCGCGGTTCAGGTGTCCACAGAGCAAGTGTGACAGATACTGCGCCTTTCCCTTCCTATGAACCAACCAACCAACCCTCGTAGTCAATCTTTTCGCTTCAAACAACTGCGCCTCTTCTAGTGACGTCACTCGGCGAGTTTGCGCATGCGCAGCTGTGGCTAAAAGGGATCGCACGCACGCCAGACCCGATGTTGAATAGCCTAGTGAAGCTTTTCGCTTCAAAATTGCGTGGTCCTTTGGACCACGTACGATAAGGCAAAAGCCTTTGTGCTGATTCCTGGTGTTACTGCGTCTGCCCCTGTAGCCTGTGTGGTGCGGCGGTCGAGGAAGCGCCAAAGGAAAGGCGCCGCATGGCCTCACTTTTAAGGCCCTTAGCGCAACCGGAGGAGGTAGCAATCGTTCTGGATGCCTCCCACCCTCAATCTTTCCTATCCGACTCGCGAGGGGCCTGTCGGAATTATGAGCTGGGCTGGATAACGCCTACAGCACAAAGAATACCTCGGAGAGCAGCTTGGGACAGGCCACCAAGGTTTACCAGGGACAGAGGCCCCCAACCCGGCCGCCCGCGCACTCACTAACCGGGCCCCCGGAGTAGACCCTACCGATCTGGACCAGAAAACTTATCCTTTCTTAACTTTTCAAGAAATCTGTGCCTATTACCGGGACTCGCACCGTCAGTACCCGGCTCCTCACAAGGGGCTAGGAAAAGCGGGCGAAAAAATACTTATTAGAGTTTTTACTAATAGTCTACTGTACCCGGCAGTACTGAAACATTTCTACCCTTCCTTTTCTGGCCTCTGCCCTTTCTGTGGAGAGGTGGCTGACACCTTTCACATGGACTGGGCATGCCAGCTAAATCCTTCTCTTTTACCTATAACCCCTTCCCCTACCCGAAAGTACTGGGAGGCGGCCCTGCTCGGCTTCCTGGATCTAGCGGCACAACAAGCGCTGGTCCAGCGAGCTCGTGTGGTGGCCCAGACCAATGGAGTGCCCGAATAAGGGACTCCCCCTAGCATTGTAAAGGGAGCGGCACACTAGAGGTGGCTCTTCAAGCAACCACTCCTTTTGAAATAAAGGCTTTTCCCCACCACCATAGACACCTGGATCAGTAGGCGCCTCTACCAGCCAACATATAAAGCCCCACTTTAACCTAGCCGTATGAACGGGTCTGCGTCGTAATGTGAATGCAATGGTCCCGGCAGGTTGATTCTGACAACACCCTCCCGTATGAAAGGAGAGGCCTGAGAGGGCAGCTCCTTCCATGTCAGGCAACCCCAATTCAAGTCAGTGCTCGGCCATGTCAGCTGCCAGCTAATGCCTGCCACGTAATGAAAGGGTATTACGGCTTACGCTCTAATACGTCCCCCTTTGGGAGCATAAGCCCAGGGTGGCCCACCTTGACCTATGGACCTTGGGTGGCATCACATGTCCTAGGGTTGCCGAAAAGTGGACACCTTCTTCGAACGACAGTATAAGCCATTAAATACTAGGCCGAGGAGCAACTGGAGCTTCCTAACATTAGATCATTACTGGCGACTGAATCTCCGCCGAAGCTCAACGGTGAGTGCATTAGAGCCCAGACACTACACACGATCTTATATCCAACAGGCTAACATGCCACAAGCTTAAAAAGGCTCGTTTCCTAGAAACCGTTAAAAACAACTGGCAAGTGATGTCCAACGTAGCGAATGAATGAAAATTCATTGAAGCAATGTCACTATTTGGACATAAATTGCTGAATTCATTGACTGCAACTGCAATATACGTGTAATGGGATTGGTTTGGTGGTTTGGTAAACGGACCCCATTTACGCGCGGTTTTTGAGCTTATATTGAGCAGAGTTTTGACTGAATTTGTTCTTGCATCCTATTATATTCAAGAAACTATTCGTGGGTACTTGAAAGAAGTTGCAGAAGTTTGTCGATTTCTTCATACACAATTTTCGTCGGATGACATGTGAAACATGAAATTTTACCAGCGATTTATGTGACTCACTTTTTCCTCCACTATAGTATAGCACCGTATACAGAGCATGCCTAGCTCAATGTATTCTAAAACAAGATTAAAATGGGTATCGCCACAGCCGATCACGTTCCGTGTCCAACGGAAACACAGTCTAGCGCTGTACACTAAATACTGTCGTCTTCATGAAATTATATCTGCACCGCTCCTTCATTTTAACGCGGTAGCGTTAAGGAGCTCGTGTCGCAGAAAAGCCGGTGTCGTCGGCGTCCAGTGAGCGATAAATCCCGGCATGCACTTCATAAATAAACATGCACTTCATAAATAAAAAGCAAGTTCCAAGATGGGCTGGGTGGGAACCGAACCAGTGTCTCCGGAGTGTGAGACGGAGACGCTACCACTCAGCCACGAGTTCGATGCTTGAAAGCGGTACAAAAGCGCTTCTAGTGAATGCGGTGTTGCCTTAGAAACATGCCGTAGAACGTTATACTGCAGTGTATATCGGTAATTATGAGCATGTTACTTACAGAAGTCGCAGTTACACGAGTAGCGAAGTGCGTTTCCGCTACATTTCTTCTGCGCTTTGCGCACATGCAGAGCCATCTTGCGGCAAACACAGAACCCCTCCTCGCAATGTGCGGCGCTGCCCCGACACGTGGCGCGCCACTCGCCCCTGACGTTTCGCCGTGCACCCTCACAGGTTGTAGAATCAAGCGGCTTTCCTTTCTTTAGAACACTATCTTCGCTCACCCGCTTCTCCCCTTCGGGCCGCGCGGGTACCGGTGCGAGGATGCCCCAATACTCTGCGTTTAGTAAGTTTTCTCGACGAGGTGCAATAACGCTATCGCGTTCCACTCTTGAAGGCGAAGCTTAAGCGTCCTCCAAATTTTTATTTAGGCAAATACTATTTCCAGTTTAGTAAACAATCTAACAGTAAGGCTGTATATGATATTTCCGGCCATTCGGCGTACAACACCACTTGATGAAACCATACCGCAAATAAAAACAAATACGACAAGATATAGAAAGAACAGACGCTCTACATCTGTGTCGTCTTTGTCGTTATTTGCGCTACGTTTTCAAGAAATTCCTACCTACAAGCAAAAAACAAACATCTTTTGCATCAAGACCACTTGAGAAACAACTTCGTATTCAAGACAAGCTCATATAAAACTGTCATTGCGCGACATAGAGTGAGTGCATGCAACATGCGTATTTTATATGCATTGTTGAACGCGTAAACTGTCTCTTTAATTTGCCGAGTGCTAAGCGGATGGTCTCACCTGCATGCTCCGTGCAGTGCCGTCAAGTTAGAAGAAATAAAATGAAGAGACACGCCCTTAACAAAACTCCATCTACATTCAGAGAACGCATATGTGCTTCCCGTGCACCAAATTCATATCACGGCATATGTAGGTATTTAATCTTCCGTTTATTATATCCTTACGGTCATGTAGTGTGTTGAATATTCCGGGTGCCACCTCCGCGGTCTTCACGGTACGACATCTGGGCCATCCCACTGACAACGGGGGATGGACGTACACAAACTGGAATCACCCATTCTTCACCGCGGGGTACGGCTGTGTGCGCGTGTGTTGTGTGTCGGTGGGTGGTGCAAGAGAGGGACGCTTGTGCGCGTGCTCCCTTTAAGAAGAGACTCTCAGCGACAACAGAAGTGCAGTGTATAGTTTCATGGAGACGCCGCTCTCCGAGCAGTGTCCACAGTGAGTGCAGTGGATAATTAAAATTTCATGTTGTGGTTGTTTAAAAGTTTCTCCCCAACGTCATGGAATAACGAACATAGTGCAACAATATGCTCAGCTACACAGCGAGCAAATTAGTCGACACCAAACGAAACAAAGTGCCTATTCGGGCTCTCTGCCGTAAACTGTAAGTGCTGTGGCAGAGACAGCCACCCATGCGAGAAATTTACGAGGTCGCAGATCCAATTCCAACCGAGAAGCAGTCGTTCCTTTTGCTTACTTTTGCTCCGGAAGGCCAAGAATACATTTCTCCACAGCCTGCCATCCACAGCAGTCATTCGCAGCGTAAATGATCCTATAGCAATCCTCGCCCGCTGCGAGGATAGAAGGTGTCCAGGGTAATCAGAGACCTCGCCGATCCCCCGACGCTGCGCAGAGTGTAACAGGGCCCAGTGGTAACGAGCTGTTTGATGGAGGCCGTAGTAAGAGCCGGGAATGCCGTTGCAGCCATTATTGTTCGCTGCCCGCTCTCCTGCTCTTGCGGCGATTGATACGGCCACCGGAACTGCTTCTCTCTATGTTGAACAGCAACACGTGAACTTGGACTGACGACTCACGAGATGAAGCCATTGCGTGTGCTTGCGTGCAATCTTGAAGTGAAAAAGCCTGTTAAAGATGAAAGGATCTTAGAACTAGCAAACTAACTAAAACAAAATAGAGAATAAACAAGGAAATCGGCAATGAAGGAAGCCAATATAGAAAGATGAAGGGAGGAAAAATACTCGCAAGCATGGTTACAAGCATGTAACGCAAATGAGCTTTAACGATGGTGTGGCACGAAATAATTTTTCACAGGCATGTTCTGTTTTTTTCTCGCAAAATCAGACTTGCCTGGAACTTAAATGACAATTCGAAGTCAACTTATTTCGAATGATTGCCTCCTTCCAACCTTAATAATTAAGTTAACCGACGCTTCTTATTAGACAAGCTGGTTAGAGAGTACGAGCTTGATATAGTTTTAGTACTCGATCAGTTCTTCATAATTAAGTTAATATAATGCATCTAATGCCACAAGCTGCATACGCAAAAACTCCTCGAAAATGCATTGTAATACACGTTTCATAAAATAGCGGATGATACCTTTAGTAAATTTTCTACCAGTCAGCACTTGTGTTTAGCAGAGTCAGAATAATGCGTGTAGTTCGGAGCTTGGGAGGTAAACCGCCTGCTAAATAAGCAGCACTGAAAACATCAAGCAATGTAGGGTATAGATAAAGATATGTTTTTACATAACTGACTAGATAATACGGGTCAGGAGATCTGTCATTGTAGAGAAGGAATGGAATTTACCTGTGTCTAAAATAATAAACACGCATGCTGCTAATCTTCAAATCAAGGAAGCTTTTCTCAGTCGTGATTGAAACTTGGCCCACAAATCTGGTTACTACTATCTTCAGTGAGCTACATTAAATAGTCAAAGAACGCACCAAGATTCACTGGCCTATCAGTGTACTTATCACTTCCATATAAAAATTTAAGACCTGTTTGGAAAACTAGCCTGCCTTTTAAAACCACGGCGAGGTAGCTGTTCACGCACAAATCTCCACGTTCAAAACGCAATCAAAGCACCCTGATACTTATTGTGTTGAACTGTTGTAACAGTGCTTTATCTTTGTACTTCGAGATACGATCGCGAAGCAATTCATTGCAGCTGATACAATTCGTTTAGGGTGTGCCCCATTAATCAAGCTAAAAGCACACCTGTAGCCTGATCTCTGATGATGCTTCAGAAAACGAATTCTTAGCCTGATAAGTAAACCTACCTTCGAAAGACAGAGATCTTCAACTGTCCACGTATCTCTCACGCAGTAGCTACGACCCACCAATTTATTTCCTCATAGAGCAGAGAATTATTAGTTTCTACATCCCCAACATTTGTTGGAATAGACACCAATGATGACTTCTTTTATGAGGAGACAGCAGGCAATGGTAGAAGAAATGTAGCGCATAACCCGATAGCCATGCATACTAGGTGATTTGACAGCAGATCCTGTCAAGACGATAATTCGAAGATCTTAAATGTGGCAAAACGCACATTGCCGCTGTTAGGCGCACAATGTCGTGAAAGGTTTGTTGAAAACCTAAGTCATTTAGAACGACAATAAAGGAGTCGTAACGCCCGCTATATACTGATCGATCCTCATAGTACAAACACACTTGCAGTCCTTAGTCAGTTAAATTGTGTGCGCAAGAGTTGAGCCAATGTCAGGAGAAAATTTGTATTTTATTCTAGAGCTTTACAGATCGAACTTCGTGTTGTTGAAGTAGAATTCTAATGTCATTGCCTATAAACCGCCCCTTGTCACCAGTGCAATCAGGCAGGTTAGAAATATCAAGGGTGTTACTTAAAATCAGCGTGCATTCTTCAGACGATAATTTGAATTTGCTGATGATCATATTATGTTGAGGTATAAATGGCTTGAGGACGGCTTCTGTCTCTTCCCAACAATAGCCTGGTCTCCTCAAGTGTTGGAATATTTACGCTACATATTTAAATCTAGGGCTTTGACAGTTACTGCCCCGTAGATTGTGGAAGCTTCAAACATTAGGGGCATATACCGACTTCAAAAGACGCGACCTCTCCAATTTTGCGCTTGTAACCAGTGAACTACCTCTCCCGTGGTTGGGAGGACAACCTGTCCACTGGCTGTCTTCTGTAATTGCTTTTTATAATACCTATTTCTCATTTGTTTTCTGTAATATATATCTTAATCGGAACGGAATCCTTACTGACTCCTGCCTGCTCGTGAACGGTACGTTACAGAGGCGTTTTTGTATGTTCTTAGTGACCTCCAGGGTAGCTAAGGGCTCCACTTATGAGTTCCGAATTTCCACGTCAGCCGCCGCTCAAACGTCCACTGAAGGTTCTTTCCAAACGTCAGGGGCTGAATCTCAACTCGCCGTAGTAATTTTCGGTGACGAAGCCCCGCCGATTAGCCAAGACGTAGATCAATTGATTGCTTACACTGATTCGTCGGCAGGATTTTGTAACGTATCTTGCAATTCTCCTGTGGGAAAAAGTGTTCGTTTAGCCAACTGGACATCAACCGCACCATGCCAAAGAAGGCCAGAGTCCGGAGGCTTCCTGCTCGCGAGGTTCACGGGGTAAAGGCTTGATGCCTTCTGAATCGTCAGTGGTTATTCTTTCGCATGAAATCTAGTCGACGTGCTGGCCGTAAACGTCCACAATTTTCGAAGTAGTTGTGATAAGCTGTGACATTATATAGCCATCCTTGCACCAATGGTCGTGGAACAAACTATAGAAATATATGACAATAAACTCTCCACTGCATGACAAAAGTGATGACACTGCGTGACCAGATCGAGGCATAGGGCATTGACGAGGGATGTGCCCAATCCTACTGCACCGAAGTCGCTATGGGGTCTGTTCGGTATAACCATCAAGAATAGAATTACGAATACATTCTGCGATTAGAGAACGTTGCAAAAAGATGGAATCCCATCTCTCAGCTTGTTCTTAACTTGATGGTTGGCTTTCTCCATTTGTTCCACAACAAGATAGTGCCAATATTTTTGCGCCACAAATAAACCGCCGGACGGAAAACGAAGAATCTTAGCTAATCAAAGTGCACATAAGAACTAGCTGCGGAGGATATTCCAGAGGAAGTTACAGGGCAACGCTGCATGGACAAGATAAAAGCCAGACATGTTTTTTGAGGCGAAAGCCTTTCTAGGCTCATGAAATGAAATCCCGTGCGCGAGATCTAGATGTCAGATCTGTCATATTCTACGAGATTCCGCGAGATGCAGCGAGATTCCGCGAGATTCGTTCCTGTCTAGCGTTCCTGCTATCAACAATCCCACACTTGAACGCGTTCCAAGGAACGCCACGCGACAGGAGCGATGGCGTACCATCCAAACTCGCACTTGCCGGAGAAAATGTGACAGATACTTCGCCTTTGTTTCCCTGTAAACCAACTATAATGATAAGTAGCACTGCAGCGAACGCCGATAAAAGGCAACCGATGAGAGACAAATGATTGGAGAGGAAGGGTAAGCTTTTGCCATTCCCCTATTAAGAGACATCTAAGATACCTTCTAATTTATTTCTAGACGCTCTGATGTTTATGCTTTTCCCAAAAATCCCAGGACACTATCTGGCAACAGAAGTACCGTCTTTTACAGAGGCAATGAACATTGATAGAACCTTGGCAGCGATAGCGGACTGCAATTTTTCTGAGCACCATGCTACGTCGTGGATAGAACGTTCTTCTCTCTTTAATGTTGCACTGGATGACAAGTGCAGTTGCTGGAGCATTAGGACGCAGTTTTCGGTTACAGTTAATTGCAGCATCTTTAGCATATTTTTTTATGGAAATGCTCAATAAAATTCGTCTTCCGCAAGAAGCGATTCCGTTATCTATGTGGATCGCAAGTCTCTGATAACGGGAGTTTCAAGTACGTTTAGCGAACCGCCTAGGAATGAATATTTCACGCAACAATTAAAATGGCCTCATGTAATTCGCACTCGTCTGCACACTCATTTGAATGCAGATCTGAGATAGAACGAAAAGGGGAGGGGGGGGGGGGGGGGGGCAAAAGCCAGGTCCTTTCGAAACAGCTCCTTTTAGAGCTCTCAAGTATTTCATTACCTGAGCGTGTAGGGTCCATTTATATACGACTTTGTCTTCGCAGGTCTCAGCTGAATAATTCTGGTTCTCACGGCGCAGTTAGCTTACGAATAGCTGCCCACTCGTGAAAATAAATTGCAAACAGAAAAATAAAACAAATTAGTCGGCCAAATCTCTTGAAATTATTTGCAGGTGCAGACAAAATCTATTCGATGTGCTTTCCTGAATGACTGGCTTTGTTATTTGTCCAGTTTGGAAAGCTTGCAATGAAAAGAATCTTCGATGCTAATGAGTCTTGTTCTGTATATATTAAATCTGCATTACAAATCATTACATCATAGGGCATTGGGTAGCCGAACAAACTTTCTGAAAGAGGGACTTTTCAGGTTAACGAATTGGATCTTCATGCCCGTCAGTTATTAGTCCCTCATTGAAATCTCTCCAGTATCAAATATCATGCATTCGGTTCACTTCATTGTATCTGTCATACGAGATGTCGAGATACATTTCAGCTTCCTTGAAAAGTAAAAAAAAAATCTAAATTGGCCCCTTCGAAAGAGTTAGACTAGCTGTGGCACGGATTACGAAAGAAGTGAATATACTACGGCATATTTTAAAAACCACTATTGCCACAAAGACTTTAAGTCTCGAATCATCAAAGTACAGCGCCAGAGGGAGGAGTGAGAGGAACGTGACAGGGCTGTTAGCTTTGCACCATTAGTCAATTTTTGGCGACACATTTTCAGTACATTACAAATTTCTCACACAATCTGCACGGATGTCGACGAGCATCATTTTTTATTATATACAGTTTATGAGAAAATAGCATTGTATACACCCAATTAAATCGGAATTTCTGCGAATACACAGCTCTTGTTTCAATTATACACCTCTAATAACCATAATAAACCTATTTGCTTGAACCCATGAGGGAGAATGCTCACTAATAAAAACGTCATTGGAGCGGCAAATCCCGAAAATAAACTTTTTCGTTGTAAGCTCCCTGATGGCGTCCCTGTGTTAGGACAAAGGAGTGAGGGCGAAAAGATAAAAAAGAAGCGAAGTTGCCAGAAGAACCACCAGGATCTTATTGCGCCAAATTTTCGCCATCCTTTTCATTGCCGTGACACCCCTCCATGGGCACCCAACACACGGGTGCCCATGGCTTTTCGCCTCCATTAAAAAGCGCTCGCTGCGGCCGGGATTCGATTCCGCATCCTTGGACAAAGAAGTCGAGTGCCCTAACCACTGCACGACCACTGTGGGGCCTAATTCACTTGATTTGCTTGAATTTGGCGCGGTGGTTATTAACGTTCTCTGGAATGATCTAATTTGCATGTTTTCAGTTCAGTTTTTTTTTTTTTTAGAACATTAGGATGGGTGACTTCTCATTAAAAGCTGTCATGATGAGATTGACGTGTACCAGACCTCGATGCATTGCTAGACAGAGTATACCATAAAAGGTTGTTGTGAAACAATTGTAGAAGTGCAATAACAAAATGAGTAGCACATATGTGTACGGCTGAAATTAATTGCAACTAGGGCGTGTATACAGCCTTGTAGCAAGACAGATATGGGAGATCGTAAAGGGCAATACAAAGAAACAAAACAAATAGTCTGAGTCCAATACATTGTAGATAATGAATGTTTCGATAGCAAACACTCACAAAGCAACTGCATTGCTCACAATCACAATAGTGATAGCCACGAAGCAGACGTAGGGATGACAAAAATACATATCAACCATCAAAAAATATAAGAGCAAAGATGTTGGCGAATATTTTAAAGTTGGGGCCGGTAAATTGCTGATAATTGCTAAGATTTTATAAAATATGTTTCTTAGATTGTAGTTTGGAAATCGTATCGAAATGCGAACTCTGTCTCAAATCAATGAGACGTGTACAGATAACAGTTCATTTATATTGTGATGATGCAACCAACACAGTAAACTGGTCGAAAGCGGATGATAAATATAATGAGAGCAACATACCAACGTCACACGTACTTTGCCCAGGAACTGCACCGCAGTAAGAAAAATATCGACCGTAGAAGAGAACGCAGTTGCAGCATGAAGCCCGCAGGCCACCTGGTTTCGGTAGCAGACATTGACCTGGCAGTTTCTTCTGTGCGTGGAAGACAGAAACGCTTTCTTGCCAGAAAGTTGACTTGCACTTTGCGCTTTTGGTTCCCGTTTCGCAGAGAATGGAAACCTTTACCTGTAAATACATTCTCAAAAGTCCGAAATATAAAATTTGAGTACATGGTACTACATATAAAAATGGATTAATTCCTGTCTTATTTGAGAGCGATAGTTGGCTAGCGCCTGCTGCTTCAGAGCCGCTAGAACTTTATTTAGCACGTGAAGCAGTTTCAGTGCAAAAATGAGCCGCTGCACATCAGCGTTTATGTGAAATTCACAAATAAATTCTTTTGCACCTTTTTAAAATGACAAACGCACTAAAGTTTGAGAAGAGCGGTGTTTCTTAAACACTGCTCACCTATCACTGTGTCCACGTGCGGTTTTCCGGATACCTTAACAAAGAAACTATGGAGGCATGAGTAATGCTCATGACTCTTGACACGCGGAGCCGGGTAACAGATGATATTCGCGATATTGTCAAGGGACTCGCGTCAGGAGGTCATCTTTCCCGAAAAAAGAAAACACGCAATGCGATCGCATTTCTGGCTCTCGTAATCTGATACAGCTCTGCGGAAAACGAACTGTGTTTTTCATGACGAAATGCTTCATTAAGGCAGGGAGAAAGTAACGTGGTAAATAGGCTTTATTGCAAAAACCATTCCTGCATAGAGAAAAGCTGTTGGCTTTTTTGAGTCGCTAAGCAACTCTTTTTGATCATTCAATTTGTTTATAACAGCCTTGTTTTCGTTCCTAAAACTGGCGCCAGCTCTCCTTGTCCTCAGCAATTTCATGCGACACATACTATCTGAAACAACGCTTCATATTCTTACCGGGGTCTTAAAAAGCACCTCTTCAGTCCCACTGTGAGGGGACTACGAGTATAACTATGGTCAGTTCAGTTCCGTTCAGTCGTTCAGTCATGTCCGACTCTTCGTGACCCGATGGACCATGTCACGCCACGCTTTCCGGTCTCTCACTATCTTCCTAACATCACATAACTTCATTTGCAGTGCCTCGAGGATGCCATCTAACCATCGCGTTCGCTGCCTACCCCTTCTCCGGCGACCCTCAACCTTTCTCAGCATCAGATCTTTCTCCAGCGACTGCTCTCTTCTCATCAGATGACCAAAGTAGCTGAGCTTTAACTTTAGAATTTGACCCTCCAATGAGCAGTCAGGGTTTATGGTCGACAATATCGACTGATTTGATCTTCTGGCAGTCCAAGGAACTCTTAAGAGTCTTCGCCAGCACCACAATTCAAACGCGTCAATTCTTCGGCGATCAGCCTTTTTCACAGTCCAACTCTCGCATCCATACATCACAACTGGAAAGACCATAGCACGAGTTATACGGATCTTGGTTGGCAGAGTAATGTCTCTGCTCTTTACTAGGCGGTCAAGGCTAATCATTGCTCTCTTTCCCAGTACCGCACCTGAAAATAAGCTTTTGAAAATGTGAAAACACCTGAAGGCGTATGAGTACGAACTGCTTTATTGTAAACCACATAATATGATGAACTGTTCCCTAAAATACGTAATAGATGTGAAATAAACTTGAGATAGGCGTTTAACACTGCCCGTGTAGAGCCTACAGTACGCTTGCTTACACTAGCCCTGCACCAGAGCATGAATCGTATATCTTGTATATGCGCAGTATATATCTCCATGCTGGTACCCCTTTTCCGTTATTTTTTCATCTTGCGTTACAGAATCATATTTGTGGACTGCAGAAAATTTGGCCCGCATCACAATTCGCGTAATTTTCATTTTTATTACTTATTTGTCTACATGAAACAGACTTCCTCATCATGGTAAGCCTGAAGTAGCAAAGTAGCCAGAGTGATTACTTGAAGGCCGCTATGACGCTTTTTATTTCAACGTGCTTTGGGGATTTTATAAGAGAAGGGTGTATTTAAAATGGGGAAAAAAAATCGCTCAATAGCACCCACTCGCATTTTGAGCGATTTTATGTACCTGCATTTGGTCGAGTGCTACCAAGAAACTTCTGCCTTAATAAAACAATTTTTAGCACAAGAGAAGACTGCGTAACTATTATGCGCATGTATATTCACAGAAAACTTTCTATCTGCGTACCCGAAGAATCTGCCCTGAGTATATGATGATTCTCTATGCCAGCGCTTTCCTGCTTATTTTTTATACTACGCCTTTAGTCAATATCCTCCCAGATTTTTAACTGTGGGGAAAATGAGAAGTTGGAAAGGAAATCTAAGAAAAGCGTTCAAAGCCGTTAGACGCTGCAGATCAAGGATATCGAGCGTTAGCTTATGAAACACCACCATTGAGGTAGCTTTGCTGCCTAGATTTTGTGACCTGAAGTTGTAATATTATTTTTATTTTGTTCTTACTTTTCATGATATCGCGTGGTACGCCGAGGTCATACTATCTTAACGCTGAGGCAAGCACCTGTGGTAACGGTACTAGCATGAGTTGATCGCAGCATCATCCCGAACTCGCTGGATTTGATCAGTAGAGCTAACGCTGTAATAATTTATCTGTTATATTATACCAGCACACCAAGCTGGGGCCTAATATCTGCACACGCAGTGCATTTGAGGCCGCGGTAGTGGTATACCCCGTAGTCGCGAGCTTAAAGCATTACAGCAACGCCGGCCTCCTGGACTGCATGATTGCCGATGTACACCGATGGTCTTTTCACGAAGAGGTGAGAGACCTCAAACTGTACACTACAGAGATGGATATCTTTCGAGATTGGAATGGTGACAGAGCTCGCAGCTTAAAATACTGCATTTACCTGCTGAATGCGAAAGCGAATATACGCGGTGCTCAAGAATCGACCACACATGCATCGATAAGCTGATGGTGTCAAGGAAAGAAACAAAATAAATCTGGACGAAAACGCAGCTATGACCGTCCAGGGTATCCTAATTAGTTATCAAAGCCTTATTCGGGTCTCTATCCCCGCGCTCACTTAGTATTGGATACTTAAAAACAAGAGACAGCATCTCGAGCGATAGCTGATTGTAGATGCATACGAAGGCATCGTTGACGCGGTCAAACGTGTTGGGAGTTGCTAATCCCCCGCAGAGACAGCCCCTCTATCAAGAAATTGAAGTAAAGTATGACGCTAACATGAAAGCCGCCTAAGTTCACACTATGGTATGCGTCTCAGAAGCTAATAGGATGACTAGCTCCTGGTAGAGCATGCAGCATGCATATACGGGAACCAGATTCATCGCCTTGCAGTCAAAGAACGCTTCGCTGACAAATCCAAAGAGCCTATATCCACACTGTGATGTAGAGAAATGTCGCAGAGCATGACAATATTCGAGGAACACTCATTAGGCGTCAAGGTAAAATGTGCCGCGAAAATGCGGTCGCTCGATCTACATATATAGGTGGTGATTCTCAGCAGTGTTCTTCAAAAGGCGTTGGTGCGGATTAGAGCATATACGTCCAAAGGTCTGGATGACACTCCTGCGGCGCTTGTGTAGTGTTTTGGCTAAGGACCACAAGAATACTGATAGAGCCAGTGCACGAGAGAGCACCGGCATTATTGTTGGGAGCCTCATTCTTTATGAGTGGTTACGTGCACGGCGATTTTACCGACACATGTTTTGTGAAAGCACATGAGCCCTTGGAAACAAACTGAGCGCTTATCGAACTCCAAAATGGGTTTTACCGCAACCGCCAGCTAGAGGACAGGCTTTAATTATCAGTCATGCTGTAGAGGTGGCACGTAAAGAGACGCGAAGCCTCTTTGCGGGATTTATTTTTGGACACTGACAAAACAAATTATCATCATCACCATCCCCTGCCAGGCTATACACACCACAGAGTAAATACACCATTCCTATATCCCTCCGAATTAAACGATCCTGTGCTGCCACCATCCACTTGATCCTGTATCTCATTAGCGCACCTAATTTTCGCCCCGCGCTGCTATATTTGCATTCCGTTGAAATTCAATTTGCTAGCGTTAGGGCCCATCGGTTATCTTCTCTTCTCATTACTTGCCACTCCCATGCCCATTTTCACATGGAGAGCGGCAACTTTCATGAAGCTCTGCGGTTAATTTCTTGTACGAAGGTTCTTGCAGGAAACAGCGCTGGCTTTCGGCTAGTGTCGACCACACAGATGACGATGTAACAGTTGTGGAGCACGCCTCGACGCAATGCTTTTCGTGATAGGCTCCAATTCTCTTATTAGTAAAACTGCGGGATGAAGCAGTCTCGTGCGAGCTTTATGGACAAACATTAAGGGACACTGAAGTTCCGAATTTGAGGATAAAATATGCGGCAGTAGAAATGGCTCTCGTTTACCGGCTGTCCTTGTGTATCTTCCTCACGCGTCCATGGTCTTTGGCTACTTCATCTTACCGGCCCTTCAATTTGTGTTTCTATCATGCGTCACAAACGCATTATCATACAGTCATAAATTATCACATTATGTGAAAGACCACCCAACATAGATACGAAGTCTCGCTTCAACGAAGCCGTACAAATGTACTTGCATTACCTTGAGGTAACCTGTGTAACTAGGGGTCCATAGGTCCTGGATGGCTGAATAGGGTTCCCCTTCAACCTACAGGGCCGATTTAGAGTTGTAAGCCGAGTTGGTAGAGGTCAAAAGTCCTACGACCAATTAGTCTACGGCGATGTCGCTTGTGAACCGGTATCTACCGCAGCCATGCCCGAGATTTTTTGCTGAGAGCGCTGATAATGTTAACGCTCGACTTTAAGGAAAATAAGGACTTTACGGTCTGTAAGGAACTGTTTGCTGCATCAGTAGCTTTAATTATTATATAAATGTTGAAAACAAAACTACTCAACACTACACATCAAGCATTCCTATAAAGCTCAAAACACAAAAAAAAATTCTATCGTGAATGTGATTATTTAACATGTCGAGGATAAAGCGCAAACCAATGCACAATTGAAGAATAGGAGCCTGGTGCGGCACTGGAAAGGACATTTGATTTCGGAGAGCATAATGTTTGATTTTACCCTCCATATTACTTCCATTCTACCAATGGCTCTTATTGAGCTTAAGCCCCATCGCCGTTATCTGCGGAAAGACATTGGGAGCGGTGGCTTGTATTGTACGGGACGCAATGTAAAGAAAGTAGGGAAGTGGGGTCTCCACAAAGAGCTCTCAGAAGCTCCTGGAAAACGTTTCGCAAGATTTAAACTCATGGTCTAAGAAAATATAAAATTAATCCTCTTTTTTTCTTGCCCGAATTCTTTCAGCATATCTCCTCATCTCGACAGCTACAATATAGAGTCGTGGGGGACGGCGTGACGCAAGTAAATAATACTCCAAGCGCGACTTTTTCTCGTCCTCGAGCTCTGGACGCGCAGCAATCTGGTATATTAGGAAGAGTAATGTAGCTTGCATTCGCAAGCTTGCTTGCTTCTAAGCCACCCAAATCCCTTTCTCATTTGGCGCAAAGCCACAGGGTGATCTCTCGTAGACGCTTCGCCCCCGCACTTTATTATTTATTTATTTACCAAATACTGCAGGCCCTAACTGGGCCCTAGCAGGAGGGGCGAAAAGAATACAATGCATTACTTCTTAGAGAGAATACTTCTTCTCTAGGGGAATGAATGAGCGAATAAATATTCAAGAGAAAGCTGGTCAACAGGAAATTACGTTTACAGGGAGATTTCCAATCTGAGAGCGAATCTAAGACTTTCAGCGACAATATTATTAAAAAAAATTGTAAGAAAAAACTTTGCCTCAGCCTTTTCGCACTCTTCCGAAGAAATTTTTCCTCCTCTATCCCCTAACACACCTAAAAAAAGCCCTCTCAGGCTTTTAAAGACATAAACGCTTGTGAGTATGTCTGATAGTCAGACCCTGAGACCCAGAAGATAACGTATCCATCGGAAAACTTGCGGGCTGCCGAAGGTATAGTGTATTCTACTCCAAGCCTTTCCAGCAGAGAGCATACCGCTTTGGCTTCATAGATACTATTTCCCGTACTAGGGGCGCTAGATTGTCTGAAGACGGATCAAATCACTCACCTGCCATCATAATGGTTTAGTCAATGGCCGTTTTCTGAAATACTTACCCCCAACCATGGAGGAAGGAAAGAATTTAGGAGAAGCCCTGACGTCACTTTTTTTTAAGACAGCGCCTCCTTCTTTACCCTCCGTATTTGCTTTCTCCGCGATGCTCACGTACCTCGGGCCCCTAGCAACGCTGTTGCTAGGGCCCCAGTTTTCATAGCAACAGCAGTGCCATTGATAATGGCCTGACTTGACTAACCCTAACGTTTTACGTCACTTCCGCCACACTTCATCCAATGCATTGGGAATGACAAGGGCCTCTCCTTAGTTGTTTCCTTCCTCCATGCCCCCAACACACTGACACGTTCTCAACGCTCTCACATAGGAATACAGCGAATGCCTCAACTAATGTTACAGCCTATACCGCAGCTGAAAGTGGCAGCAAAACGCGGTACCAATAGAAACATGGCTGTACATTTATGTGCTGATTGACTTCCAGCTCATCACCACCATCTTTTTAAATTCGGCCGGAATTGTCTCATCAGCAGCGTCAAGCTTGAAGACATGCGCTCTACCGGGTGGCATAGAGGACAGGCGTAATCTTCCCCTTCGGCTGCCTGGTCTTTGAAATTCGCTGCTTAGCTGTTATATGAGCGGTTGGATTAATCAGTAGGGCTTACTATTATCGATCGTCTGAGCGCGACGATTGTAGTTCGCTTATGTGGGAAGCACAAGTGCAGGTTAACTGGAAATATATGGGAGAGGCTTTTGCCTTGTAGTGAACCTAATCAGGCTTGTTATTATTAATATTATTATTATTTGAACTTCTTTCGTTACACCAACGGGGCCTTAAGAAGTGCGCTCTAGAACTGCAAGATGGGAGCTGCACGTAACGTTGACAAAGCAAGGGCAACGGCAAATACTCGCTATCCTGTTCGGCCTCCTTCCATTCAGAGGGAACAGCAGAATGCGACAGTTTTGAGAAGCTCCAGCAGCACAGCACTACGCCGCTAAATCACAACAAACAAAACTTGTGCATAATTTCAGTGGAAGCGGGGCAAAGGACGGGCATGCATCGCTCAGATATCTCCGCTCCTCTTTCCAGCTCGTTTCCTTCTTTCTCGCCCCATCTTTCACGGCAGCCTGTCATTCCCGTGGCAATCACCTTCAATTTGCGCATTCTTACGCCCATGTCAGAACCTCTTCTGTCCAGTGTAGCCGTCCTCTGAGTCTTTCTTGTAGCAGCCATTGCCCGGCCTCTGAGTCCTTGTTTTTACCGACGGAAGAAATGATATTTCTGCTTTCCCTTTCCCTTTCCCAACTGCCAAACCTTTGCAGGAGGTTCGCGAAGGCTTCAGAGAATACCGCACAGTTTTTCCCGACAAGGGGCTTGAACGCTAACGCAAATATTTAAACATCAACACAGGTTCATTGCGACCGCTTTAGAGTGAAAATCTGAAGAAAAGCGATCCACCACTTTTAGTTCCAGTCTACTTTTTTCGACTGCTCTTTCCTCCTCTCCATCTTTACCTGCCCCACCTCACAGATTGTAGCGGGAAAACTGCAACACCACGCATTGTGTTCCTGTGGAACATTGGCGCAGGGCCGCTGAAACGAACCAATTGGTGAAATAAGAGTGCAATGGGGCTGAAGAGGAGACTAATCGTAATAACACAGGCTCTGCAAATGAATCAAAGTGACACCTGCGGTCATGATACGCACTGGTATCAGCCACATAACCGAACGTTTCTTCGAGGCCATTGAAGATATCGAACTCAAGCGGAAGGATGTACAAAGAGATGAAGTACCACACGAACTGTTTTTGCGCACAAGTTTCGTACGGGAACGCTCAAGGAAAGGAGGAGTTTAAAGTAAACGGGAAAGGTAATTAAGAAGAGAAAACGAGTTTAAAACGTGCGGAATACACTCTGAACACATGAAGGCGGTAAAATCAAGCCTGAGGCAAGCGAAGTCTTTCCCGGTCTAGCATGCTTCACGGAGTCTCCATCCAGCACTCTCTCTCTTTATGGACGTTGTTATTCTTTGCTCGTTCCATCACTGTGCGTCACCTGGAGCGAAGCTCCAGCCATAATTGATAATTTGGGGTTCCTTCTGTTTACGAGCGTGAACTTTCTGAGGGCTGCTCACCTTGTATTTTTTATCCCCGTGTTTCTGTCTTGCTTGCTTTTGTTATGGTAACCCAGCAATTCTAATTTCCTTTTTAATGTTTTTGTTGTCGATCCTAGCAAGCCGCCAGACCGGTGTGCTAGTTCATAAAGACACGTGTCCACTATTATCCCTAAACATGACAAGGCTCGGCTGAATGCATGCTTCGCAGAATGCTTAGGACTTGTTAATTTTCTCCCTGCGCTTAGTTTTTGCTGGTCGGAAAGAAACTGCCAATCTGCGGGCAGGAAACAACCAACTTAATTAAACTTTTCAACGTTGCGCTCATGCTTCGCCATGGCATTTATTTCTCGCTTAGGTTTTATCTACCTAAATTTTCTACTTAAAATTATCTACCTAAAATTCGAGTCGGGCGTCGCTTTTGAGATTGGAGGATAAGAATGAAATCCAGCCTTCCAAGACCCTTCTGTCTCAAATACGCAAGCACGTTTGTATGGCCTGGTTGTTCTGGGGTTTTGTATATATGTCGGTTGATGTTTCGAATGATGGGGAATTTAAAACTACTTGCTAATGAGTATGAGATACAGAAATTGAAAGATAAGTGGATAAAAACTAGAAAATTATTGTAAGGCAAATGGGGATCTGCAAAGGCAGCCCCAGACGCAACTACTAACTCTGCGCATGACACGGTTAAAAGAGTAGCTTAAGCGAGGCACTAGTTTTTCTATAGTGAAGAAATACCTGATCAATGTCCCACTAATAACTCCCTCAGCGGCAGAATTTCCTCAAATGTTTTGGCGGAGCCCTTTGTTCGGAAACCTTTTGAGAAAGTTTTAGAAATCATGACAACAAAGCCTTAGTTAATTAGGAAAGGAGCCATGAAACGTGGCTGAATCATCGGGCAAAATATGATCCTTTCGACATCATGTAATTAAGTAACATAGTGAAATGCTAACTCTTCAAGTTCCTTTATTGTCTGTATTCCATTTTTGAATGAGTATATATCAAAATTTCTTACCTTGCAATTGGTATCTTGTTATTCAGTGTTAGGTATATCCAAAAACACCATCGGATATGACGGAAGTCGTACTACACAGCTCGGGTAATTTCGACAAGCGGGGTTAGGACACTGATAATACACCGTAAACATATGTTTTGCGTCTTGCCTCAGAAACAGCCAGTAACGACCAGTATTGAACCCACATACTCGGCCACAGTAGTCGATTGCACTAACGACTGAAAATGCCCATCCTCAATTAGAACATTTAAGCCTAAATTCAGCAGTTCAATACTTTTAAAAATACGTTTCTGAGTACCACCCGGTGCTATAGTCATGTTTCTACCCATAACTTTAATTAACGTGCTGCGCGACAAGCAGTAATGACGTATAGTTGATGTATCCATACGTGAAGGTGTTGTTTCTTTCGTGAAGGCTCTTTCGTTTATCCAGAATAAACCGGTGTTTTTAGGAGAGACTGGATTTGTCACTCGTCGGGACAGACCATGGCTGGCGGACCTGTTTTCTAAAAGGCAAGGCCTTCAGAGCATAAATGTAGTATCTTCTCAGCAGCAACACAGTGGATTCAGTATTTAAAGCACCAAGCAACACATTGCATTCAGTATTTAAAGCATCGTCAATAGTGCAGTGGGCAATTTTTTTTTTTCTTAATAGAAGCTTGCTTTCATCTTCCGTTGTCGTGTTCACTAGGTGAATTTCATTCATTCTTGTTCAAGTAAAATGATCTGCCTTCAAAAAAATTGCTATCGCAAAAAAAAAGCATGCGTCAAAAAACTATTTTGGCTACACAATTTCGGAAGCCTCGGCTCGTGGCGTACATTCAGACCTTTCTATGACGCCCTTCCATCAAAAGGTATAGCGCGCACTGAATTCGCGACCTCTCGTAACGATAGCTGTTTAGTATAGGCGTGTGTCACCTGGCCTCACGTTTATTCGACGAGCGTTCCAAGAGCGTTCCAAATGCCTACAAGAGAGGCCTTTAAGGAAATAAAGTGAAAGTGAAGTGAAGTGAAATTCCTATACGCAAATGAAAACTATTAGAGACGACGAGAAGCAATATAGCTGCGCATGCCCTAATGATATAACGCTAGGACCTATGAATTCATTTTTTAGATCATATATGCGGGTATCGACCGTCGGTGATCGGAACGAAGGGTATTTTAAATTTATGGAAACAAGCAAGCACTTGAGGCCAGGCAAAGCCAAAAAAAAAAAGCAAATAAAAACAAATCAGTAACTTACGTGCCTGTAAAGCGTGATTCACTACAGCCATATCCTTTATAAGGAAAAGCCTCTTTTCGGGAATGGCCTTTATCACTGATGCTACTTGTCATGCACTTTGCATAATAAGCTGCACAAAACATAACCTGCGGAATATTGAGAAAAATATCCATGATGAGGAATGTCCTCAGTGCTCCCGCTGCCGTGCCTGTGCATTCTCTGCAAATTTCGAAAGTAGTAACGTGCCACGACGACGTATTCTTAATATCCTTGATAGGTACTGCTTGTGCTCACGGCACACGCCGATATCACAGGCGCATTACAGGACGCTATTGGGATCGTTCCGCCGAAAATCCATTGCCATACCTCGATTGGAGAGAGAGCTTTCAAAGACGAGTCAAATCCTTGCCGGCGCAAACATGTGGGTGTCACCTGGCATGGGATGTAACTGTAACCAGAACTCAAGACCTGATGCGTCTTTGCCAAATTAGGTGGCACATCCGTAATGTAGTGCGTCATCATCAAAATGCGCTTATGCGTCAAGATCGAGTCGAAAGAGATGACAGAAAAATGATAGCGTGCTTAATATATGCACTGTTGGTTGATCGATTGGGGGTGGTTGATAGTGCGATTGGCAAACTGATTAATTAGTAGTGCAGTTAAGCAACGTGGTGCAGACAAAGTATCTTATTTGTGTGCCGCTGAAATTTGATACCTGTGTTTAATGGTGGCTGGTATTAAAGCAGAAACGTTGTTTGGCATTGTACCATATGCTTGTAATAGCGTGGAGGTACAGTTTGAAGGTGTGTGTTGTCGTGATGTTGCTGCTCGATTCCCAGCGAGACGTTGTACGACGGATGCCGCGAAGGTGGACAAGAACACCCCGTATGATGCAGTTAGACAGTTGAAGTAAAGGCGGAATGCGGGGTACAAAATTTAGAAACCGAACCGACGTACGTGTACGGCGGAAGTCGAGGTGGAACGTGCGCAAGCTGCCGGCGATCGCAAACTCAGGCCTGAAGTTGATTTGCATCGTAGAGCTAGATTCATAGCGAATCGTCAACGCCATTTAATAAATGGTAATCATGAGAGCGAATGTGCTGAGAACCGTACCAGAGTAGCAACCTGTGAGCCAAAGAGTGCTCACGATCTCACGTCTGAATTTGGAGCGAAGCTTAAGCCGCCGCCCAATTTCTCTAACCGGACTCGTTTTTGTGGCAGATAATATGACTTTCCCCTGCTTAGTATAGTTGGGATGTTTAGGGTAATTTTATTTCAGTAAATAATACATTAGTGCATGCCTCACATTTCCCAAAGAACAGAGTCTCGTGAAGCTTTATAGGGACAATGTGAAACCCCATCGGGTGAACAATCCTCTCTGCAAAGGCACGACCAGGCAGGAAGCGTGCAAAGTGGGTGAGAGATATAACTCAAGGTACTGACATTCTAGTGGAAATCAAGAAGCAATCGGCATGAGCAGAACATGTAATTCGAAGAGACGATAACCGGTGGTCGCTTAGGGAAATAAATTGGATTCCAAGGGGAGGAAAGCGTAGCACAGGGAACGGCAGAAATATAGGTGGACGGATGAGGTTAAGATTTTCGTATGGGTGAAGTGGATGCAGCTAGCACAGGACCGGGTAATTGGATGAATATGGGATTATGGGATTGGATGAATATACCCACTCCAACTCCAGTGGGTATAGACAGGTTGATGATGATTATGAATTGTAAGAAGGCAAAAGGGCGCCAAGGGCATCCCTGTGTGAGCATAAGGCACCAATCCGAGTTGTTAATTTTCGGAAATCTAGGACTGTCGGTTTGCGAGGTCTCTCTCCTGTTCTCGAAGGCCTCTAACGAACAGCTATAAAGTGTGTACGCCTATACTGTCGCCTGCCTTTACGGCAGCAGTGGTTCCCAAATGTGTCCGTGGACGATCGACCAATCATAGTCATTATTTAAGGCCACTTTTAACTGCGAGAATTCTGCGGCCAAGTTATTTAGGGTTGTTTGCGTAATGTGCCTATGTGCGTTATTATCATATATGGAGGTAGACATATAAGGTAAAGGAAGATCGCTAGACGAGCGGAAAAAAGCGTGTCCCGGATAGGGCGTCAAAATGGCGGGGAGGCCGTTCACTAAGATAGAAAGTGGGACCAGTTGGAAGGTGCTCATCATGAAAAACGTATGCGCAAACGTAAGAGAGAAGCAGAAAGGGAACACTGAAGACACGTGCCTGGTCTTTCTCTGTTTCGTTTGTCCCCATGTTTTTTTTTTATTAAAAGGTGGAGGCCACCGTAAGCTTGCTTCGCATTCCGTCGGTCTTTCTGAACTGAAGCCTGATTGACTGCTTCAGACGAGAAAATATCCTCTGCCCCGCAACGAGACGCAGTAGGCAAGCGAGCGAAAGAAATCGCAGCCAAAAACCGGGTATTAATTGCGCACGGGACATTACTAACAGGGTACTACGGCAGCTTTCCTCGTCTCTCTTCTTTTTTTCACATTTTTTCATGTTTATTCCTCGCGTTTTTAAGCCTTCCATCGGTTCCTTCGCTCTGAGCCTGCTTAATGAGTTGGCCGAAAGTTTCGCTCAGAGCTCGCTCTAAAAAAGGTGCCCAGCTGGTTTTTACACGCGTCATTGTGCGACTTAATATTGTCAGCTTGTACCCATTTTTCTCCTTTAATTGGATCGCCGAATCTTAATTACTGCACGATAAGGCGCAAGTGCGAAAGCGTCTCTTCCTTCCCTGACGTATACACGGCCGTGCCCTTTGGCAGCTCACACTTCTTTTCTCAGATATTCTCTAGCGGTCGTGTCCCGCGCCCTCTGATTGAAAAGCGACCGAAGAGGGCAGCAAGTGCTATGTTCGCCTTGCTTTTTCGATACTGCAGGGTGCCGGTTCCCGGTTACCGTTTCTCCTCCACTGGCTTTCTCTCGCAAGCATGCTTTCTTCCTTTATATGGCCTAAGTCAGAGCTTCACCAGCCTCACTTTGTACTTTTCACGGACATTCACGCCACGCCCCTTGTTTGTAGCTAAGTCACTCGAGGATTGATGTTTGGATTTTTGAGATGAAGCCTCAGTGTCGCATTCAACTCCTAAGAGCCTGTTAATCCAAGCAACTTAAGTGCTAGTGCTTATTAGGTATAAAGTTCATAGAAAAGGAGCAATTTCGCAGCAAGGACAAGATGTCTGCACGACGACGTCAAAAGTTTAATAAGACTTCGCCGTAAAAAAGTTACTTTATTTTATCTTCGGCATACGATCTAATACTCGAAAGTAGAATGTATAATTTCGTACCTAAGGAGCAGAAAGAATGCATGTATTTCATGCTGCCTTCCACTAATTCCTGGGTGCGAGTGTTGATAGAATTCAAAATATATATAGGCTCAATGTCAAAGATTGTAACGCCACTCTTGGCTCATTAACACTGAAGTAAATCGTGAAACAGATGAACACTAATAAATAGACATTTCTAAACAGTTAACAATGCTGAGATCAAAAGACAACTAATACATAACTATATTCCATCAATCCGTCCATCCATTCATCTATATATGCCTCGGTTCGTCCGTTTATCGAACCAGGTGGAAGAGCTGGCGGGAATCGGCAGTATATATATATATTTTTTTTTTGCTGCGCACCACATAATGAAATACACTTCACACTTTTCTGTCTGTCCAAGTGCTCTATTCTCCGAGTGATTGATAATGGCGCGAAACGTATGATATATTCTCGTTTCTGGTATTTTAAGTTGATGTGACTTACGTTATAGGGCTATATTGTGGTCTCTGCTAGCTTGTACAAGCCGACACGCACTAGACGAACATTGTTAAAGCCGCTTGTAGCCTTAGACCTTGTGCTGAAAACTAAAGTCTTGAATTCCTCCTCTCCCTTAAGCATATTCATGACACACCGCTCATTGACTTCAACACTTTATCGACAGTACGCAAGTCGTGCGCTGTCATCTGGAAGGCGTCATCGTCAACATCCTTCTAGATGTGTTTGATCTTTGCAGCCTCTGACATGTTGACATCCACACGTTTGCACAGGTCGATGACTTCTTCGATGTATCTTGTAGAGTTTTCGCCGACCTGCTGCGACCATTCACTCAAGCGCTGCTTGGCACGAAATTTCCTGACAACCGGGCGACCAAAGGCTTCGGCGAGCGTTGTTTTAAATGCAGCCCACGTACCAATGTCCCTTTCATGGTTGCGGTACAACAAGTTTGCCATGGTGGTGAGATAAAACATAACGTTTTTCCATTTAGTTTCATCGTCCTATTTATTGTAGAGGCTCACCCGTTCGTAAGAATTGTGAGCCAATCTTCGACATCGTGCTCATCGGTCCCGCTAGCGAAGAGAGCCCGCGAAGATGACAGCTGGACCCGCATGCATGCCTTGATGAGGTCGTCTGGCAGTGCAGGTGTAAGAAGAGTGCGGCAACGGAGCTCTAGCACCGACGTTTGTGTCCCCCGACTACACCAAATGTTGGATGGGGGTTTATCTTTCTTCATCTTTACAATATATATATATATATATATATATATATATATATATATATATATACATATCAAGTCTTCTGTCGAAGGGAGGTTCCGACTACAATTTTTCGTCGGTGTAGAGTACTGTAATCTATAAATAGTCCAGAGTATTAAAGCGTATAGCACTCATCGAACTAATGCAAGAACCCGCGGGGAAAGTAGTTTATAAATGCTTGGCGTTTTTGTTGTTTCCAAAAGCAAATATGTATTATCACAGGAATGGAATCGATGTAGCTACTTCCCTCAAGTGAGGGGGCAGATGTCAAAAAGAATAAATGGAACTTCATGGCGGGTGAAAGGCGCGCACACATTTTTCTCTTTTGAGGACAGATAAAAGGGGAGACTTTCTTTCCCTGTCAGCGGCCGTTTGGCAGAAATATGCCTGCATCAATAGTAGGAAGAAAGGATAGGACTGCGCCACGGCAACCAGCACGCCATCCTCGTCCCCCACAGAATTTAAAAACGTACAAGGAACAATAGGAACAAAATAAAACTTCCTACAAGTGAAAACTATTTCATTGTTTTGTTGGGGCCAACAGGGAATAAACAGGAGCAGCCACGATGAATAGCGTTTCGCAGCATTTGCCTCGATTTCTATAAGGGTTCCTAACAGCAGGGAGGGGGAGAAAAAATGCTTGGAAAAGAAAAAAGGAAGGTAAAAATTCAGCGCATTAAGCTCTTGACAGCTGCCCTTATAATTTCGTTCTTTTGATCCTTTTTGCCCTCTCTCCTTTGTCCTCCAGCACAAGTAGCTGGCACCGAAAGAGCGTGCGTGATGCGATTATCATAATAGATTTTCTTTCCTTGCTCTCGCTCAACGCGATTACCCTGACAAAGTTTATCTTCGGGATTGCCTACCCGGTGATGTTTTTATCACTGTGTATACTATGCACGGGTGTAAGAAAAGAGGCTTATGAAGGTTTTTAGACACCGCTAATTTAAACCATAGCTGCATAATTAACAGCAATGCCACTGCAGTTGAGTCTACTACGGTGCTTTCTGATAGCCTACGTAAACGCAAAAGTTTATTCGCTTAGCAACCTTTTCAAGATGGTGTCATATGAGCAAGCTGTAAAGATACAATAGAAACTTCTAATCTGATAGGAATAAGGACGCATTGCTAAACAGCAGTTCTGTGACTCCTCTCTTCTCTCAGTCGAGGTTGTTAGTGGTGACAGGTGGGATTAATCTTGCGGGCGCTGACGCAGGTTCTCCATCGTAATGCCGCTTAAATTATAATTAGTGCCCACAAGTAAGGCATATGCATACTATCGCACGTAATAGTTAATAATCACGACTACTCTGACAGTCCAGAGTCCAGATCTGAGTGCGGCAGGAAAACTAAAAAGAAGTGATGGAGCCTCCTTTCTACAAGACTGGTTTACGCACGGGTAGATATTGTCCTGAATTGAACTAAGGGGGACTACAGTTTTCTTGAGAGAAGTGAACAAGACAATCTTTTCCGCACTGTACCCTGGACAACACATAACGTATTGTTCTGTATCCCCCCACAAAGCACAAATATAACAGAGCGGAGACATTGTAGGGCCCGTCTTGTGCATTTACGCAAAAGTACAAACAGAGTCGAACGAATGCGGCATAATAAAGTGGCTCGGGATCTTTTTAGTAGTTTTGTTATGCATGGTGTTAAGATTGAATTCGAAAATAATTGAAATTGCGGAGGACTTCTTTTCTGTAGAGCATTTTCGTGCCTTGAGAAAACCTTAATAGATGTCCTGAGAACAGTTTACAGGGTAGGCTCACCACCCCCTTGTCACCTACATTACACCTGCGTGCGAGGGCGCTCATTAGAAGCGCATTTTAAAGCATGTACTCTGCAGAGACGACACAGAGTACATCTTACCTGTCCCTTCACTGTCCCTTGATGACTTGTCCCTTACTTCTCCGCGCCAAACGCGGCGAGGTAAGGGACAAGTCATCAGTAGGGAACCCGTGCTCATGCCAGGTACTCTAGCATTTAAAGGGCGGATGTAGAATTCATCAGTATCACATGATCGAAGTTTCCGTACATCCGCCTCATGGGCAACGGTTTCGGCCATTGTGGAGGACCCTGCTTTAGGAAGGAGTACAGGCAATCAAATATTCAAAGAAGAATTCTGGAAAGCAGCTTCATTAGCTCCTCTCACCTTGCCTACATTACCATCAGTGAAAGGTCTGTGATGGCGGGCATACTCTCTTTCCAAATGCTCAAGTACGACCGAATAGGTTGCCACCATCAGGAGAACATCTTTTAGAGTTTAAACTGAGCTTTAAATATTGGGTCACCGCCTACGCGATCGCGTCATACCCTACAACGTGGAGCATACGTGTCGAACTTAAGCTCCTCAACTAGCTCTACAGATATATGGTCTATGCCATGAAGCGCACTACTTGTGGCTACCAAACCATAATACATCTTTTGGCAACAAAATGCGCCGACAAGTGCATGTTTTTCTCAAGCTTAGATTCCGCCGGAAATTAGAGTAAGCAGTTTTCAATGAGAACAGCCAGAAAACAGTTTTGACGGCTTTGTCTATCGTATACAAGCTACAGGCACAGAATGATCTCGAGAAGAATATGTCATGTAGCCACCAGTTTTAAATTTGATTTCGTATTGCTTATGGATCTTAATGTCGAAAGCGACTAAATCTATGGAGGACGCTGCAGTGAAAATCTGGAAATTTCGGCTGCCGGTTTGATTTTTCTTGGGTGGGGGGGTGAGGGGGGGGGGGGGCGGTTAACTGCTATCGCAAACTACAAGGGCGCCTTGCTTTCCGCTTCCAGTTGCAAACCACGCTTAAACCAATTGTACATCACATGACATAAAAAAACGTTTCCATGCCACGACAGTTTCGTTCTTTAACTAAACTTGCAGCTACAGTTTGGGTCACTCTCGAAGCCGCAGTCGGTAGCCGTGGTTGAGCTAATTCCTGCGTCTGTGAACAAATCTGAACGTGCCTGGCACACGGTTAAGGTTGGTAGAAGCCATCAGGCATCCTGTATCGCTTTTGACGGCCACGTATCCCGAAAACTTGAGTTACGCGCAATGGCAGCGTTTTGTTTATACCTGTGCACCATATCGGCGCCATTATTTGAACAAACACTTTATCATTTCTTATTTCCTGGAGTGTAAACAAACGCATAGATTTTTGCACCTTGTATAAATATCAAAGGTCACATCCCATTCATAAGAAGCTAAGCAGAGAGGTACGCAGAAAAATATAGAAAGAATTTTAAGGCATAAAATGAAGGCTATAACAAGCGAGTAAAGCAAGATATATCTGCTTCCCGTCGAAAGTGATAGATTGAACTATAGCAAGCTTAGATCTTGGTACCTCCCTGTTTTGGCACCACATTGCTTAAACTGTTTTATAGATCACAGATTACATTCAGGTTCCTGATGAAAAGCTCAATCCCCACTGAGTGGTTCGATATTTGTACCCAATAGAACCTTATATCTAATGTCGCTCCACTCGTATGTTATAGGCAGGAATGTGGTGCAAAATTTGAGGATTTAGCCGTGGTTGTCAAATACACTATTCCTTCAATGCTACCGAAAGAGACTCCCGGTGCCTCTGAAATAAATAAAATTATTTTAAATAGAACGTTCCAGGGATGAGGGCCGATTAAATATCTTAAATTGAAATCCTCTAAAAAAACTGATACCTGCCAATGAATTAATACGTCGATACGGCTGAACTTCAATAACGCATTGAAAGAAGCCCTTCTGATATCGCGGCAGAATTAAGGAATAGTTGAAACTGCGAGCGCTCTGCCCTCTACTGAAAGTCTAATATCTTAACTCTTTTATTCAGTGTTTCGACATCTTTGGACGGTCACTGACTCACAGCATCGCGCTAGAAAAAGTTATCTTAATGAAGTCCTCGGGTTCTGAAAGCCAAGTAGCTTGCGGTTCATATCCAAATAATAATCGTACAAGCATTAGTACAGAAGAAAAATTGTAAGACACCAAAAAAAAAAAAAAGAGTACTGTAATGTACTTTTGACAAATGACTGACTACTTAAAGCGAAACCAGGGAAATGAAAAAGCTTCAGCAAAGTTGAAGAATTAAACAGAATTTTAATAGTAGCAGAAAATTTAAGTGGAAATTTTCCGCCTTTCGTTAACAAGAAAACAAGTTTCGTATAAGCTTTAGCACAACACGCAAAGGAATTGCTGAGCGCAATGAACTTTTCAAGAGATGAACGAATATTAAGAACCCAGCTCACGCTACACGCGGACACAGTTACTACTCGGACGCTAAAGAGCATAGAAAAAATAAAGGAAGAGATATCAATCTGCACCTTTATCTTTAATAATTAAAACGAGTGTTCTCGCGGCTTTCTTTCGATGCAAATAAAACCCCACAAAAGCTGAAGCGTAGCACCTTGTACGCATTTTCGCTTCATGTTCTCATCGGCTTACCTGGGCCGATATCATTTTGGTTTGGTTTGTGGGGTTTAACGTCCCAAAGCGACTCAGGCTATGAGAGACGCCGTAGTGGAGGGCTCCAGAAATTTCCATCACCTGGGTTTCTTTAACGTGCACTGACATCGCACAGCACACGGGCGCCTTGCTCTTCACCTCCATCGAAAAGAGGCCGCTGAGGCCAGGATTTGATCCCGCACCCTTGGGAACAGTAGTCGAGCGCCGTAACCAGTGTGCCACATTTTGGGTTTCGACTGTCCACTTAATTGATATTTACTCTCCGTCATCCAGAACCGCCGAAAACGTAATTTTTGCGCCTTTGTAGCAACTCAGAGGCAATTGAGCGACACATGTCTGGCGAATTGAGACTTTGAAAAGAAAGAAGGTATTAAAACATTGAAAGTAGCTTAGTCCTGCTTAAGTTTGCGCTAATATTTCTGCGCCAAGCTTTCTGGGGACTTCTTGCCGTACAGTGTCATCGTTAACAGGGGCCGATACTCCAATCAGCATGTAATAACAGTTTGGCTGAATCAAAGTTCATTGTTGTGAGTGTTAAAGCACCTGTTAGCAAAATGTAACAGAATGAAGCAACGGTAAAGCCTTCTTTAGTACAAACAAAGCTCTACGTGCAAATCTGAGGCCGTGTAAACGAAGTGCAGCGCACAAACAATGATTTCGCATGGACTGCATTAGATCAGGCCCATGTTGGCAATCAGGATCATGCTGGGAAAATCTGAGAATGAGATTGTAAAGCATATATCTCGCTATCGCAAAAATATATATTAGAACTGATATTAATTAACGTGTTTGGGACCAGAGCTGCACTCAGAATTTCATGTCGCAAAGCCATCACGCCAAACCTGCTTTTTTACCCTTTTGTCGACACCCATGTGTACAAAAATGTACCTAAGTTTAGACTTTCTGCTATAGCACAATACAAAACCAAATTGTTCCTTGCGCTTCGTTATTAAATACGCTTGCTAAGTCAGAGCACCACAATTGATGAGAAGAAAGCATGCCCACGCGGTGTTAAAATCCACACGTAGCGCCAACGGACAAATGGCTTAATTAAGGAATGGTGCTTCGCGTTGCTTCGTGCAAAAAAAAAAAAAACTATTCCTATAGACCTGCAATGCTTTTCGTAAATATTGTTTCTAAACAAATGTGGGGAGAATGATATGAATGGTTTCACAACCCAAAATCTTCGTTATCACCACCATCATCATCCGGACTGTACCCATGCACTACAGGGTGAAGGCCTCTTCCATACTGCATTTGCCAAAACCATAGCAGCTCATCGCACCTGCCTTCCTTCACAATTCACTCCAGCTTCAAGACCGAGTTTACCCACATGGAGCCTACATGAACCGAAAGTTTACCTATCTATTCCGGGAGTAAAAAAGAAAACGGGTGTACCATTGCCTGCCTTGAAGCAAATGACGTTGGGTCACCTGTATTCTATGCACAATAATCGTGAACACGTGCACCGATGGCTCAGTTGCTTCAACAAGCTCCGCGGGGTCCGTAGTTGATACCGTCGAGATCCATCGTGCTGAGGATCAAGACGACGTACCCCACCTCTTCAACTGGTGCGGAACTGGCTGCCTTACGTGCAGCTATTGAATACATCGGCCAGGAACTTCCAGGTGTCTGGTCCATTTTTACGGGCTCGAAAGCAGCGCTTCAAGGCGTTCAAGCTGCGCTACGTCGTGGATCACATGACAACTAACTGCAGAGATCCGCGTGCTATACCACGACGCTACATCAAAAGGTCATTATATAATTTTCCAGTGGCTATCTGGACACATGCGGTATTGAGGGAAACCACCAGGCAGACCAAGTTGACCGTTCTGCACACAACGACGGAACTGCAGTGAACATTCCTATATCTAGAGTTGACGCAGCTTGTCGACTTCGTTCCTTAGCGGCGGAGCTAACGCTTTCAGCCTGGAACAAAGGAGAATTTTCCAATCGACGCCTCAGGGAACTAGACCCTGGGCTGCGCCTTCGTGTTCCCCCTAACAAAGGGCGGCGCGAAACAACACTGATGTGCCGTATGTGGCTCGGTGTTGCATTCACCAAAAAATACGCTTATGTGATGAGAATGGCGGATAGCCCTAACTGTGAAAGATGTGGCTGCGAAGAGACCACACAGCATCTCCTTTGCGAGTGCCCTGCTTTTTCAAGCGAAAGATATGCGCTGCGTTCGGCTCTGGACCATCTTGACAGCCGTCCTTTCACAGAGGAGAAAATCCTCGGCCCATGGCCACAGAAGGCGTCTAACGACAAAGCCTTCAAAGCACTTATGTGTTTTATGAGAGACACAAACTTGATTGAGAAACTGTGACTGTGCTCCTCGCCGCCTTACCTTTCCTATCATTCTCTTCTATCTTTCTCCTTTAAACTCCTCATTCCCCTTCCCCAGTGCAGGGTAGCAAACCGGAATCTTTCCTAGTTAACCTCTCTGCCTTCTCTCTCTTTCTCTCTCTCTCTCTCTCTCTCCTCTTCCATATTCCTCCAATTAGCTCGGTGGTGAAAAATGACGAAGTTCAAACTTGCTGAAATTAGAGTTGTAAGAGCTACCTTAGGCAATAACTTTAGGAAATAACAGAAGCTCTCATGGATGTTGCAGACGGCAGTTGGAAGACGCAAGCGAAAATAAAGGTTTTTCATTTCCCAGCTCTGTACCCCAACTCGGAGCCCAGGTGAGTCACGCCTTGAGGGCATCAAATTTCTGCGCAGAAGTAAGGACAGATTAGCACGCGAATTGTCAGAAGCGTATTGTATCAAGGAAAGGGGCGACATGTGCTTTAGCGCCACATCACTTTCCCAGCGAGAAAGCGAATTTAAATTAATAAATGGACGATAGAATGTTATCTGCTCTGCTCAATCTGCTTTCTACGTGCATGTGCTCTCGTTGACGCACTGTATATAAATGTGGGATGCATTTGCCGCAAAAAAAGAAAAAAAGAAGAAATAGTTGGAGTCGGCGCCCGGCCTGTGCATTTATTTCTGTGCCCGTGTCTTTTATGTAGCGCTGAATAACTTCTTAGCAAATTGTAAGAGAAGTAAGCGATTTTTCTAAACGTGTCATTTCAGGATATCGTTCCAGTCCTGGCCAAGTCCGCACTCACCTCTAGCTGTCCAATTTCACTAAAATTAAACACAAGATTTCTGTGAAATGTTATTTTGTGTCACATCACCTCTAATGCTCACACACTTTTGTTACACACGCGTAACCTTTTTGCGAGTGTTTCTTGTTTCCTTGTCTTACCCCATTTTCTTGCTCCTTTTGAACTCTTCTGGATTTAAAAAAAATCATATTCTGTTTCGCGTAATTTTCAAGTAGCAAGTTTTCTTCGTTATCAATATCCTTTTCTACTTCAAAGTTTCATGCATGCACCCTCAAGCGATGGCTCCCTCACTTTGTTCATCAGTCCATGTGCCCATGTTGCCGCTCAGCACTATAGAGAGAAGCAGTTCCGGACGCATCAATCGAAGTCGCAGCAGGAGAGCCGGCACCACGCACGAATTGCTGCAACGGCCTTGCGACTATCGCTATGGCTGCCATTAGTCTGCTCGTTAACACTGGGCCCTATTACATTGCCAGCGTCGCGAAGTGCTCGTTCCGCGAGATCAGCGGAGACTGTGATTACCCTGGACACCTGCTTACCACGCAGCGGACGAGGATCGCTACGGTTCTATTTGAGCTGCGATCGACTGCCGGCGCTGAGAGTCGACGAGGGAATGTATTCTGATGCCTTCCTGAGAAAAAGTAAATATGAGGAACGAATGCTCCTCTACTGGAATTGGGTCTGCGATGTTGTAAATTACTCGCACGCGCGGCGCCCCTGCTGCAGCGCTTACAGGTGACGGCAGAGAGCCCGAATAGGCAATTTGTTCGGTACCGAGCTAATTTGATCTCTCTGCAACTGAGTATATTGTTGGCCTACGGGACGGTAAAGATATAATCAGAGGCTGAGAAAATAGCAAACACTTGCAGCAATATGAATATGATGCACGTGACGCACATGCGAGTTTTATCAATGAAGAGAGGTTTTCATTTTATACAAAAATTTTTCTTTTCTTTTTCCTTTCGTCCAGATTGCTGGTTTTGCACAAGACATGCAGCTAAGGCCACCCTCGTAATATAGTGAAACTAAAAGGCGGCCTCTTCACTCAGCATATGCCTAGCAAACGCACCATTCAATTGTTACATGCGCTCGCTCTTTGACGCACGAAGCGACAGCTTTAGCCATCTTGTGCTCCGTTCGATGTTGCTTCAGCCCCGCCATCGCATTCATAGAAAAGCAGCCGCGCCGCTTTTCGATGAAGGCGAGAAGCAAGGTGCCCGTATGCTTTGTGATGTCAAGGCACGTTACCACCGCGGCTGTTTTTCGATGAAGGCGAGAAGCAAGGTGCCCGTGTGCTTTGTGATGTCAGTGCACGTTACTACCACGGCTGTTTTTGCACATCATCTTGTATACAAAAAAGAGGTACTAGCTTGCGCTAGCGTTCAAGCGTAAAAGGGCGGATGTTGCCCTCCGATCGCCAGTGTTGTGCCCCTTTCCTGGCATCTCTATCTCCCTCAATCTGACATCGTGAGGTGGTGTTAGTCTGCTGCAATGATTAGACAGGGGGGGTGGGGGAGGCTGCTTCTGGCCCTACGGGGCTGAGACTGGTAGTTCACTGCCGCTTGCGACGGGAGCTAGCCTGCTACCAATATTTTATCTGTTGTAGGCCGACTTTGCACCCGCTACCGTTTGGTGGTCGACGAAAGTTGTTGCGACGCGCGTCTTTCTCTCCCTCTTCTTTTTCTTTCTTCTCTATTTTCTCTTCTGTCCGCACGAGGCAGCGAAGGTGGCTCAGCTACAAATCCAGTAGCAGGCCCGTACATTTTCTTTTTCTTCTTTCTTCAGTCGCAACAGTTCGCTGCCGTTGCTGGTAGCGTTAATAAGACCCATCTGTTCAGACTCCAAACTGGGTAATTTTGCCGGCTGCAACTTTGTGAACGCAAAGTTATTGGATATCACATATTGCAACCCTCGAACATGACTTTTCGTTACAACTTTTTTCTCCTCTATTAGGTGCTGTGCAATACGTAAGTTTAGCGGATGTTATCAGTGGTTCTAGCCGAGCACGATCACTGCGAAATGTTCCTCTGCCTCCGGTTTTAAACCGCGCGCCAGCAAGACCACGTACGAAGAGTTAGGCGGTTTCTTCTCAGGCCTCTACTGTAGCACCTTATCTCGTCTGAACAGTTTAAAGACACTTTAGAGAACAGTTTAGGGCAGCCTCTCCCTGTTTCAAGCCCTATATGGAGGGAGCAGAGCACTTGCCTAAGCGGCCTCGGCAATTAACGCCGACAACATTGACGCCGAGCAGGGCATCGCGGCAAGTTATTGTGTCCACGCACTGATGATGTTATGACCCGCGGCAAGTAGCTAAGCCAACTTTCCGATGCCCTTACCGTCCATGAGGAGCGAGAGTCGCGCTAAGTCTTCATTAATAACCCGGCATGTCCATTCTCCCAGCGCAAGCGCGAATAAGTTTATTTCTGTTGTTATATGATTTCGGAGTTGTGTTCACGAGGCTTCAAGGCAACAAAGTTGTTCGAAAGCCGAACATCATGGCTTACATGGGGCAAGGATAATTAGAACGTGGGACAGGGCAGAAAGGTCTTTGTCGTGCTTATGACCGGATAATCGCTGTTAACGGGTGTCGCGCATACTGCCTCGCCCACCTTTCCCTTTGAAGTAAAGACATCGTTTGTAATTAATAATTTGCCTGCTCCTTCTGGGAAATTACTTTGATCTTCGCATGCAATCCTGTCCCTAGGTCCCTTCTGACATTACTTGGCCTGTTCTTGCCAACGCTACTTTGTTGAAAGAATTACCGACCTCCCTCATTTGCCTTCTGATGATATCGTCAGTGGGTGTCGCGGTGCCCTTTTTGCCCGTTATGCAGAGAAGTCATCGATGTGACGCATAGAACGGCAAGAAGATGAAACAGCCTGCATCCTACACCAAGGTCTTTCTATTTTTGTTTTTGTTTCTTTCCGCGCAGGCGTGTCGAGATAAGCTTTTCTGTTCTCCCCAGGAATCCCATAGACATGATGCGACCAAAAGGCTTACTGACGATGTCGTCGTGTTGGGTGTTGGGATGAGAGGATTAAGGGGGAGAAAATTGAAGGATAGGGTAGGGAAGAGAAGGGGGAGGGGGGAGGAGGCCGCGCTTGTCGACTCAAACTGTTATCCGTGTCACGCATACCGGAGCGCTCTAGGGGGATTCGGTCCCAGCGAGCCTTCTTTTAATTGCGGGTTGACGTTCTTTTCTTTTATTTTTTATGAACAGTGCGTGGGGCTGCGTCTTTTCCTTTCACTCTGTTTTCCGCTGACCGGTTTAGCGGGTCTCGGCAACTTAATTGTGCCCTCATTAACCCTTTCAACACAAAAACGCGCTCAAGCCACTGACTGCATTTGCGGTGGCTAAGTGAGGGCTGCTTCGTGCACCCTCTCTTCGCTCCTCCTCCCGTTTGGCGGTCTTCTTCTCGCGGCGTTGATGTGTTCTTCTCTAGTTCCTCTTTTCGCAGTACATCGTCGTGTATGTCAGTGGGATTTGTGCTTGACAGAGATATTTGCTCAAAGTGCTCGCTGTGTGTGTGAGATTCTAAGGGAACCGCGTACTGTTTTCGCAGCACTTCCATTCGCTTTGCGCATCATATTTTTTTTGTGCCAGCATGGCCTCTCTTGCTGCCTTTGTTTCTTCGTATAGTGCATACGTTAAGGCACATCCTGTTGGAAGCGTACGAGATATCTCGCAAGGTTAGTGATAAGGCCTGTAATCTCCTTTATTTCCACGATGCGGCAAGACAATTGAAATGCCACTCGCAGAAGCTAAGGCTAGCCTGGTACGGCTTAAAACGCAGGTATTATATATATTGCAACAGAGTTGGAATGTCACCCTTTAACTTAATGAGTTTTTTAACTTTGTACTGTGATGCGTGTCTTCAGATGTTTGCTTTACTTATTTCTCGCTGGAATTATTTTCTCTATATGCTTCTCAATTCTCCTGAAATGAGTGACTAACCCCTTCCCCCTCCCACCCGCCTTTTAGAGCTAACAACGCTCTGCAGTGTTTAAATGGATGAGTGAATGTCGTAACCCACATTAAATAAATTAGACATTTCACGCTGCTCAGTGTGTGAAATGGTAGAAATCGTCTCTGAGGATCACTAGTTGTCTTTAGTTTCCTTCTGGGAATTGATTTTTTACCGAAGTTTGCATGAAGGTGCACCTATTGAATACGGGAAGCTAGCAATTTAAAACGTTAAATATTAGGTCAGTTATAAAGTATTGTTGCAAATTAAACTTTATTCACCCTGCTGAATGTGTTTTACCTTAAGGCACTGCAGAGAAACAGTAAACTAATGTTTCCAGGAAAACAATTATATGATTTCTGAGATCGTCGTAGCTTTATTCTCACGGACCATTAGGCATACACGATTGGTTATTTGTTTTACCAAATTGAGGGGGAATGGCCATCTCTATCTATTGACTGATTTGGAGATAGAATTCTATGCTGCAAAACATTGCTCAGAATTACTGTTATCATAAACATATACTCCCTTAAAAGGAATGACAACATAGAGAGAGAGAGAGAGAGAGAGAGAGAGAGAGAGAGAGAGATGAGAGAAAGATGAGGCCATGTGTGGCATGAAATGATGTCAAAGAAACCTATAAATCTAGAGATAATTATACAGCTTCTTTGTCATTAGCACTCACGTTTCTTTGACAAAAAGAGAAACGGCGTTCATTTCTCTTTTTTTCTTTTTTTGAAGGAGTCCTTATTCTGAAAGAAGAATATAAGCACTTGCGGTTCTTGCAATTCATTGATAAAAATGAAGAACGCGAACGTCGCTAGTGAGTGAATGCATAAAGCACGTTTAGGCTCGATGCCACAGATTTAGCCAACCTCACTTCTTTTATTCAGTTTGTTGTGTTCCAAAAGCGCCAGAGCGCACGCGCCAAAGTGCTCCGCCCGCAAGTGGCCTTTCTGCCCTCAGATGAGGACTAGGCTTTCATCGCCACGATTTCGGAGAGGGAGCGGACAGGAAACACCTCCTGTGCGCCGGCCGTGAGTAGCGGGTCTCCGCCCTTCGAGTCCGGCGATGCTCACACGTACTTCTCAGCATGCAGGCGTGAGCTACCACACTACATGAGATACCACACCTCATAGATAGAACGCCTCGCTATAACGAAGTCGTATAAGCGCTCCTACGTGACCTACGGTTAGAATTTATAACTCGGAACGCAAAGGTACCAGAGTTTTCATCCCTCATCTTATTCCTGAAGAATTAGACGTAAGGATACTCTGCTAAGAGACAACGACGTTTAGATGGCGTGTCAAACACCCGTACTAGAGAGCAGGAAAATGTAGGAAAAATTAGTGGTTTGTTATGAGACACATACACAGGGTGTCAACAGTCACTGACACCAAAGGAAAGATGTCAATGGCAGTTAGCTTCCTTTGTATGCATCGCGTATTAGAGAGCGACAGAAAAAATAACTGCTGGGGAGAACCCACTCCTAACACATGGTTTTATAAAACAGCGAAAAAACAATCGACCAAAACATTGTGGGCAATACACGTAAATAAACATATCAAAATGGCTATATTGCAAACACAAATTGAGGCCCAAAAAATTAAAGGTGTCAAAAAGCGCGAAACGCAGGCAAGGCGAGTCTCTGCTAAAACGCCTATGGAAAGTAGAACAGGGCAGGAAATTAGAGGGAAAAGTGAGGGAGCCTGCTTGGATAGGCGAAGAGCCATCCTTGCCGCTAAGAAAATGTTCACTGCTAAGCAACGCTTTTGCAAGCCAAACCGAGAGTGTCCCTAGACATCCTTACCACGAGATTTCGCAAGCAATCGCGTCAGAGATACCTGCCTGATTGCACGTCTCGTTTTAAAACGTACATTTCTTTCTGGTGCTTCATTGTCTGGTTCAAATATTCCTGGTCATGAAACCTTCAACAAGTTTCTTTTTTTGTGCTCGAGAATGGTGCAACAGCATAACATAATGCGTCCAAATTGGAAGTCTGCTTCTCGCCATAAATGGCAAAATTGATCCCAGGGCTTTCAACACTACACGCTACAGGGCACAACCCTAACAAGGTTACTAGCTTTCGCAATACGAGGGGTACGAAGGCTAACTTGCGAGACGAAATGCGGCAGGCGGGTATTGTGCCAAAGCAATATCAATTACATCAGACGTAGCATCAACAGTAAGGTTAACAAGTTCGAGACCACGGCAACAATCGCCGATATCTATTATCAAGACGCTCTAGACCGCCGACCTAATACGATAAAACAGCTCTTGTTGTAACCGCGGGGTATCACATCCCTCGTCGTGGATTCCTAGCCTGTAGTATACAGGAAATTTTTTTATCTTCGTGCAGAGCGATACCTTCCATGTCCTCCTGCTTAGGTTTTCGCAATTACTGGAGGTTAGGTTAAAATGCTCGGCCACGCTCCGTCTCCGCGTTTGATTGGTTTTTCGCAACGTTTCTAACTCGGAATCACAGGCAACATCCAAAGGTTCCTTTCGCGAACCTGACCTTACCTTAATAAAATATTGTTCGTTTCTTATTACTTTTAACGTCCTCAAAGTAAACAGGACAGACATCAAAACTAGGCACACTTGTGTTTTAACTTGTTTTCTTATTGATTATTTCCATCCTTTCTCACTAGCCTGTCAACATCTTCCCACTCTACTCACACATTATTACCAAGTCCTGTCATCTCAAGCAGCCGTTGAAAAAATCAGATGATCCTAAGGTCAAGGACCATCTGACTGAAGCAGCCGACGTTTAAATTGCCGTGACGTGAAATTGGCAACAAATCCAGTAACAATAAGCAGAAAATAAAAATGGTAGCTGTCATCTTTGACTGGTATATTACTACTCGAAGTGTTTCTTAAATATTCATTTAGCAATGTTTTTTTCCACGCCAATAATTCCTTTGCTTCCAAACATTTAATCTAGATGGCGTGACTGCCGCTTGACAATGGCAAAAATGTGCACTATGTAGGAATCAGAACTCCTCACAAGCAAACAGTTTTTACGGTTTTTCCGATCGACCAATTCGAGCTGCGAGCAGATAAGTGCGAAAAATAAGCTGCTATTGTCGGATACAGGTTAAGAAAAAAGCGGCATCCAGCCATAAAAGGACCCTTCTAACCAAAAGCTGCCGAGCCTACCATGACGTCACGGCTGACCGCCTTGCACCTACGAGTAGCGCTTGAAACGTGGTTTCTTCCAGAGAGTCCGTGCTGGTAAATTGTGCCTAAATGCTTCGTGAGCTCCAGCAAAAATACATGCATTTACGTAATTCGATCGATAATTGTTTGCTCATCAGAGTACAACAGCTTGGTAAAACGCCGAATTCTGATGGTGAATTTCAGCAATGTCGAGTTTTCGCTATTTTGTTCTGCGCTTCAATGCATCTCTTTTCCGCTATGGAGCCTAAGAAGTGACATCGGAATGCATTTTATCCTTCCCGATTGAGATATTTCAGAGTGTTCAAGTCCACGCCTCGCAAGCGGTGCGATAAGAATAAGGGCGACACTATCATCTGTAGTTGCGGACGGGAGATGATCCGGAATGTGTATGTTCGCTTGAGGTATCAGCCCCAGTAGCGTAGCGTGAAGAAACGTGCGCAGTAAGGAGTGAACTTCTTGGAGTCATCGCCGGGTTTGTGATCGATGTCAAAAAGGAGGTGAAGGATACAGATGGAAAATTTTCAACGCCCTAGCGGAAGCGCGCCCGAAACACAGACAAGAGACAAAGCACGGATGTGTATGACGACTTCATGAAGTGTGCAATGCGATCTTCTGTACATCGGTTTTTTTGCCGTAATGAGATCCCAATTGTGAAGATTGCCGCCGATTTCAACGCTAGTGGCGACGTTACTCCCCTGAAGCCATGGACTGTGCGCCGACTGCTCCGGGATACAGGATTCAAGATTGAGAAGAGGGGCCGGGACTCTAGGCTGATTGAGCGGGATGAAATTGTCGATTTGCAGCAGATACTGGCATGACATCGTGAAGTACAAGAAGGAAAGCCAGAAAACAGTTTTCCTAGACGAAACTTGGATGAATGCAGGACACACTTTCTCGACTGCGTGGATAGCCACGACTATGCTTCCCACCGCAACGATTTCATGCGTGGTCTGACGACGGGTCTGGAGCAGCTGTCAGGAAAGGGGAAGCAGCTGATCGTGACGAATATCGGCAACGCGGACGGCTTCTTCGACGGTTGCTTGAACGTCGTTCGCGCTGAAAAGACAAGCGACCTACTACGAGGAGATGGATGGCATACGCTTCGACAGGTGGTGTCATGCTGTTTTGGAGAAATTGCCACAAGATAGTGTTATTGTAATGGAATGCCTCGTATCACTCGCGGTTCGCAGGAGCAGTGCTAACGATGCCTACTCGCAAGGAAGTAGTGAAGGTTTAGCGGACATCAAAAGGGTTTATTTTGCAACCCAAATGCTGAAACAATACATCCTGAACCTTGTGGCCTCTGTAGAACACCAATACATGAAGTATAGTTTTGACAGCGCAGCCGAAAGGGTAGGGTATATTGTGCTGCGGCTTCCACCCTACCACTGTGAGTACGACACAGTCGAAATCGAGCTCGTATGGGCGCAGATGAAGCACAGTGTGGCAGCCAAGAATGCCACATTTCAGCTGACAGATCTAGAGGTTCTCTAATAATACAACATTTTGGGCGAGTTGGTTACATACATTTATTATTACAGCGCAAAGACGGCACGGAACAAGAGGAAGACACAACCGCGCTGTTGTGTCCTCCTCTTAATCCGTGCCGTCTTTGCGCTGTAATAACGAATGAAAGAATAGAGGTTCTCTTTAGAGGAGAAGCACTAGCAAGCGCTGTGCTGTCAGGCATGTCATCGGTATTGAAAAAAAGTTTACGGAACCCAGAAGTGGCAGTGCACATGTCCAGCCCATCATCATCCATCTCGATGAAGATGACTAGGGCTCCGAAAGTGATGTGTCTGGAGTAGAGCCCCTCGAAGACTTGTAGAGCTAGCACCTATTCACCACTGTCCTACAACTACTGGAACTCCATTGGCCCACTGCTGACTTTGCTACAGTAGAAAAAATACTGCTCTAATTTGCTGTAATTAATTCAGTGGTGTGCGTTGTCTAGCCGGTTTGGCAGGATTGCCTTCAGAAATAGCGGTGACCACGGGAAAAGCTGCTTCAGTGTTTCATTCCTGACCCGATTTGCTGCGATTAACTCAGTGTCGTGTTTGTCGTATGCATGGCTTGGTGCCGGCTTCATTCATTTACCGCAGTCAGCACTACCAAAACTACTACAGCGTTCTTTTTTTTTCATCTTCTGTGATTAACGCAGTGGCGTGTGTGTTGTGTGCCTGGCTTGGTGCTCACTTTCATTCAGATATAGCAGTGGGAATGAGGAAAACGTTTTGCGTACTTATTTCCTGATCTTATTTGCTGTGATTAGCTCAACACTGCATATCGTGTAACTCGCTCAGCCATGATTGCCTTTTGATGTAGCAGTGACCACGATAAAACCTGCTTCAGTGTTTCATTCCTGACCCCATTTGCGGCAAATAAATCAGTGGTATGTGTGTCGTATGCATGGATCAGTACCGATTGCATTCAGTTACGGCAATCACGGCAACAAACGTTTTGGAGATTGGGTTTCAGACATGCGAAAGATAGAACGGATCAGCTTCCCTGGCTCAATCACGGGAGAAATAATGTATCGCCATTTTTATCTGGTTCTAGGAAAGTTCGATCTCTACAAGTTTTATAGTGGTTATATGGGTAGTCGCGAGTTGAAGAGCTGCTGCGTGGTTGCAGAAGCTAATACATGGCTAATTGAATGAGGAACTGTGAATAAGTTAGAATGAGTGATTAAGTCACAAAGTGCTTGAGTGAGCGTGTGAATGGCCGAGAAAGGGAGCTATCGAGCAACTGAGCTAGCGAAATGAAATCATCTATCCACTGTATAACGCAGTCTTATAAACTATTCAGCGGCTCAGCAAAGGGGCCGTAACAAGGCAGGGCCAGAATATACGAGCTCACTGAATGACGAGAGAATCTACGAGTGAAAAAACGAAGCAATGAGAAAAGGTCCAATCTCGTGAGAACTCGAATTGATAATCTAGAAGGGAATGAATGCTTTATTAGAAATGGAAAATTAAGGCAGAATAGCAGCACCCCTTCCCGGGATAATGAGTGAGACAGCTGCTCCGAAAGCGAATAAACACGCTGCCGAGTGGACGACGTAATTAATGGTGACATGGGCGGGTAAATATGCTGATGCTTTATTTACATAAGCAGGTGCCGCTTTTTCCTGCGGCTTGCGTCACTGCCACGTGCTTGCGCCAAATCACACGCAATTGCTCTAATGAAATACTGGCACAGTGAAGTGGATACATACACGAACACCACATCACCTCCCTTTTCTTCTGACTTTTACAACCTAGACGCATATGACAAAAATTCCATTGGCACTCTAAGCAGAGTGGCTTCACGAACAGCCGGATCCCGCGCAAAACGGTCCCTGCATATCGAGTTACGTGCTCTCGACGTCTCGGCCGACGAAGCGAGGAATCGATTAGCTCCGCGACCGCACAGAGGCCGAGTCTTGCGGAATTCTGGGTGAGAGAAACGTGTGAGGGGCGCTTTTATCCCTTTATACTCTGCCTGGCGAAAACAGTGCGCGAAACAGAGTAAGCTCCGGAGTTCGCACCTGCTACAGCTTGGATTTATCGCAGTATCGGAGATAGTAGCAGAAAAACTTACCTAGTACTTCGATGCACTGTGTGGCATACTGTAGCTATATAAGGCACAGCTTGGTAGCACAAAGAAAATCTGGTTAGTTAGTCATAGCGGGTTTTATGATGCATACGTAACCTACGGCTATAATGTACCCGACATAAAACACAAAGGTAAGCGTTGCTCAACGCAGCGATGTATGTCATTGGAGAGAAAGGCAGAATGGACGGATACACCCGTAACACCATTTCGGGACTCGTATTGTGTCGGTTAGCACGTCACGTCTTGTGCTGAAACAAAGAATGAAAGGCCCCTCTCGTTTAGCCACTGTCACACGTGTGTTTAAACCTGGCGTCGAAAAGAAGCCGCTTAAAGCGAGCCTAGAGTGCGTACGAACCTTGGTACGAAACGACAAGGCAGACGGCCTTTTAAATGTGGAGCCGTTCTTGTGCAACCAAACGATAATTCCGACAGTGCATTGGTAAATAACATTAACAACTTGGCATTGTCGAATCGTGAATCGCCCGGCAATCGAATATGGGCAGAGTTATTAACAACAATAGTTAACCTACGGTCATGAGGCTACTAATTGGTTTAGATCAGCATTACAGACACCACTGGAATGAGGGACAGTATCTGATAAAATTTTCTCTATCCATGCTTTGGACAGCTCTTATATGGTCATCACAACCTGCTTCACTGCAACCTCTAATGCATCATCTATTAACTGTAAAGATTTAAAGTTTTTGAAAGGAGATTTGGATCGTAAACCTTGAGTTCTAGCTCAACAGCTTCCAAACATACGTTTTGTTTTGCATGTGTGGTATGGTTAGTCAAGTGAAATATGTTTCACATATTGTACCCATGAAAAGCTATAATACTCCTACTCCCTCCCAATAGAACATCGTATCGCCTTTTTAACAGTCTGGGCCTACAGCGTCTACATGGTTCCACCAATGCATTTCATAAATCCTTCTTGCCATCCGCCATTAACGGTGGAATGGTCTACCTGAGGCGATTGTAAATGAGAGTGACCCAATTAAATTCAAAACACTGCTTTTATCTTATCTTCTTCCTCAGTCGCAATTTTGAGTACCGCCTCTGCACGTGTTGTATCTTTTAAAAATATTGTTGAACCTTTGTATGCAAAACAGTGTTCCCATTTTCCTCTTCTTCATATAGCGCGATGGCCTCAATGCATCTATGATTGTTCACTCTTTCGTTTTATAATGCTCTTTTAACAATTATGTTTGCATTCTTCACTCCTATATTCCAAATTTTGTGATTTTGTTTATTTTTGCTCCCCCCTTATGTAATGCCCCGCCTAGGGGTCCATAAGGGGAAATAAATGATTATGATGATGATACATCTAGAATATGTTAATGTATGATATATCATTTTCTTGACTTTTAAAGGTATCTGGTTGGTAGCCTACGAAAACCTAAAACTTGAAATAGATTACGCACTGGTTGCTTTGACAAGAAGTAGCCAAGATTTCTTTCTGACCCTAACCCTTTGCAAAGAAGACAGTGTCAGACATGTGGCACCGGCAACTGGACCAGTGTTTGTCTAACTATCGGCAACTCCAATAAATATATGCGCGAAAACAGACCAACCGCGGGGCAGTTTTTATTTTCAGCTCAAAAGCAAGAAATCTGTGGATAATAAGCCACCCTGGAGTCTATTTCATCTCGCGAGAATATCACTAGTCTGTCTCATGAATTATGTATAGAAACTTTGAAAGCGTCATCAAACCCTCATTTGACATTCAAATCATTTTTTTTTTTCCTTTTGCGCTCAGCCTTTAGCGAGCGCTTGTTTCGTCCAGCCACTTAGGTTAGGTTCTTCAGAAGTGAACAGGAAGGAGCAAGACCAGCAGTAGCGAAATGGAACCGCAATAGTACGCACATAGCTGGCGAGTGATTGAAAAAAGACGAAGTGCACATAAATTCTAAAAAAAGAAGCACTGCACTGGCGCGGTACAAAAGTGGTAAGAAGAAACGGGTCTGATAACTATAGAACGAAAGTTTAAGCATAGGCCAGAGCTGTCAGAAGCGCAGATGTTCTTCCAAAGCAAAAGAAAACCTCCGAATCCACGCCTAATAGCTTCTCATAGTCGCGAGGAGAAGTCAGTTTTTGTGCCAAGAAGTTTTCGTCGCTTGTCTGAGTAAGGACTTATGTTAAAATCAAGAAAAAAAATATCGTTAAATTCTCAGAACTCGCCAAATTTTACAAAAACATCATATTCCACAGACACCAGTAGTGTCTTGTTTCATATTTCTGAAATATACATTTATATTCTGATATATTTTTGATATATAGAGAGGCGACATACACTTTGTGTAAGTGGGAGGCTTAGCGCGGAACAGACAAGGACAAGAGAGGCACACAGGACGAGCGCTCGTCCTGTGTGCCTCTCTTGTCCTGGTCTGTTCCGCGCTAAGCCTCCCACTTATCATGTATTACCAACTAGCCCAGAACTCTACTTTGCTCAAATACACTTTGCGCTTTGACGAGAGCCTCATGTTCCTGCTACTGTAATTAGGTGTGTAGAATATTCGACATTTCTGGCACTTCTTAACGTAAGTGAACATTGAAGTACCGAATGCATAAGCGTTAGTGAAAAAGAGCACTATTTCTCTTGTGAAAGCTGCTAATGATTCTTGAACTCATTGCTATTACCGTGGAATTAGGACTGCTTCCTTTCATGATATGGATAATGATGATTAATGATCTACATTTCAAAAACCTGGCCGTGGTAACGTATTTTATTCATCCTCGAAGCGTTTTGCCCAACCACCGTTTTTTTTTTTATTGCGAAAACGAACTCATCACTACTGAGTAGACTTGATAATATAATATGCCATTTCTCGTCGGTATCTTAGTTTCTAGTGTGTGGAAGATTTCAATTCTTATTTTTTTCTTGTCATATATGAGAGCCAGTGATTTAATTTTTGTATTCCTCAGTCGTTTGTATTTAGAGTGAAAAATTCTCTACGTGTGGTTTGGCGTTAGCAGCATTTCCATTAGCATGGAAAGGTGAGATTTATAACAGAACGGCCCTGAAGAGTTTCCATTATCGTTGTTGAAAAAGTATATTGCAAAACCTTGGAGGCAAAGTCAATGCTTAGCTACTTTTCATTCACTGAAGCATTGCCGTATTCAGCATGCTGCTACCTCACTAAAATGTTTTCTGTTCAAAATAATGCTGTAGAGGATATGATTCGATATCAGAGGCTTGAGTGTGCAAAACCTCATTCGTACGCCATAATAAAACATAATTTTAGCAGTGAAAATATGAAATCAATCAATCACGTTGTAATAATTTCTAAGCTTTCAATAATTTTATTTTAATGCCGATATTTTGTAGCATTTCAAACAAATTTGTGAAGGTGGTTGTAAAATCTTTCTTGACAATCCGTTTAGCGCACACAAGTATGTACCATTCCTCTTCGCTTATCATATACTTGCTCGCAGTACCGAACATTCGCCTGTATATTCTGAATTATTTTAGTAATTAATAAATTACTAGCTGTAATTCGGTTACAATTTTAGCAACAGACGAGGAGTTCATATGTCCTCTTTACCACGTTTTGTGTCAGAAATAATATCAGCTGAAAATGCTGGCACGCGGTTAGTCGCAAAATAGTAACTTTGAGGAGTTAATATCGAACACAAGCGCACTGTGCCATCTGGTATGCTAAGACAGATTTAACTTTTGGCAGCCTCTTCAGTAAAACATGTTGCTATGAATGCGAAATATATATGAATCGGCTAAATAGCACCGTTTGTAGGTTCCCCTCGAGACGGATATGACCATTAGACAAGCTCTCTAATAATTAAATCTACAATGACATAAAATAAAGCGAACTGCTCCGATGCGAGGGGTGAAAGGCGGCTCTTGTTTAGAGTCCAGATCAAACCACGCGTTCATCATGATGACGCAGCATTGATTCAGCTTTCAATAAAGTAGGCACTTTAATGGATGGGCAAGCACAATTGGAAGATGCACTCCTTGGGTCGCCCTGGCATGCGCTTGTGAGGCAAGCTACTGTGCCTGTATATATATTTCATATGCCTTCTCCCCCATTGTCACCCGTCATGATCTTCTTTCTTCTCCCCTTCCCCAGTGCAGAGTAGCAGGCCAGATTTGAATTATTCCGGCCAACCTCTCTGCTTTTCCTTTCAATAAATCCATCTATCTATCTGGCATGCCCGGCTGTCACAGGACTGTATTAAGTTTCGAGGATCCTAACATTTCTTTTTGTTCGCGATGTAAAAGATCCATTTTTGCGTACTGTGTGCCAATTAAGGCTCGGAAATGCACTGCCGGACTTTGTAGTCTCGACCGAAAGTGTATCGGGACGCATTTTTGGTTATTTTAGAGAAGTTGTCGCTAGTGTGCGATTCATGTCTGTTCGATTTTCTTAAGAATATTTATATTGTGTGAGCAGGAAGAAGCTGTACAAGGATTTGTGCGACGTAGTTCTACCCATACCAATGTACAGGGCCTTATACAGTGGAGGACCAGGACGCGACGTACTTAAGCGGGTGAAGGCGATGCAAGTCCCGGCAAATGCAAAAATTTTTTTCTTTAAGTTACACACGGAAACACTGCCTGTAAAGAAGTTCTTGGAAAGGAAGAATTTATTTTTACCTTGGGGTTCGCATTGCTTAATTTGTAAACAGCCAGAAACTATAGACCACGTTTTCCTACATTGTTGGGAAGGGGTACACTTTTGGGACATTTTACAAAGGACTTTAAAAAAGGAATTTCCATTAGACTCGCATGGTATTAGGTACCTGCCAGTAGAGAATGAGGATGGGGTGCCATTTGGCCTTATTATGCTAATGGCCCTCCACTGTATTTGGCGCTAGAGAATGGCAGGATACCATTGCGATCCTGACGCACGGCCAGCACGGATCTATTTTCAGGAAGGCATGAATAGATATATTGAAATTCAGAAACTTGCTCCTGATGCTCCCGAGTGGCTCGGAAGATTGGAGCCACTAGTGTCCCTAAGAAAATTTTAGCACGACGATGCCACATCCCACCTGGCTGATTGTTGTATTAATGAATGCTCATTGTGCCCTGTAAGTAGTTTTGTGTATTGTGCTGAAGTCAGGCAATAAAGAAAAAAAAAAGGTGGTGCAGCCCATGCCTTTAGTTGCTTTTGACGGGCCCGAAAAATGTTTTTTTTTTATTATCTAAGAGATAGATACACAAAGATAACTAAAATCTTATGCAACACTTAATATAAAATATTCAGGCAACCTAGTATGAAGGTAATTTGTTTATACCATGATTGCTTCCTCTGTGCCACAAGATAGCGATCAACTGAGACCAATCCCTCGCAACGGAAGCAAAGGCCGGAGTTATCTATGTGCGTCTGAATTAAGTGCTGCATTCTTTGTTGCAGCAATGGACAAGGAGACCTTGTTTAATTTGAGGTATATCGGTAAGTGCCAGTCATGATGGCGGTCAACTTTAAATTGAGTGCAGTTTTGTTTTTGTTTTTGCAGATAAACGAAAGCTACAGAGTATTCATAAATAATATGAGACGCTCAGTATTCTGCAGTCCTCCTGCAACCTTCCGGCAGCAATGACCTTAGCTCGAGCGAAATATTGTTAAGGGAAACTTACACAGCGGTAAACGCCAGATAACTCTCAGAAGCACACACAACCAGCACGAACCCAGCTTAGCCTGAGCGTCGTCTTCTTCACAACACCACACCAGTGCGTCGTAGTCATGTAGATATTGCGCACCGTAACAATATCGTGGTGCCTTGCAGGTCAGAGATAAGGTGTTTAAATGCGCGCGAAAAAAAATAGCAAATGCGCTCAACGAAGACTACGGTCGTTCGCTTTTTCGCCTAGTGAAGAAGCCACCTGCTAGAGGAGTAGACACACACGCCCACAGGCGGCGCGGTACTTTAATTCCTTTTTCGCACACTAAGGTTCAGCTAACGCAACGGTTGATCTGTCACACTCCTTTGCTTTTATGGCGCTTCCCCTTAATGTGCTCGTAAGTGCGCAAGTTATGTATATGCCCAGAAGCGCCGGTATCTGTTCTGCGCGGCCAATAAATCTCACTGGCTTTAGGGATTGAGAGCCCATACTCAGTCGACATGGACCTCACCCTACGGTGCATTCACGCGTGCCTGGCTGGAAATGCTGATAGATCTTCTTTAAAAAAATTACGTTGCCACCCTTTTTTTTATTTTTTTGTCTACCCCACAGGCACGCCAAAAATAGTTCCTCTGTGGCAGTGGTGTTGTGGCACTGGCTGTCACCAAGTCGAAGTACTTCCGGAGTGCAGAGGCGATGACGTGCCACAAACGTACAAAATCAAGTATATTGACTTGCTGCTGACTCGTAGGTCAGGAACTCTACGTCCTATCGCAAAAGCGAGTGAAAAAATACGCCGTAGGCGCCTGAGATGAGATACCGGAGACAACAGACGAGGTAGTCACCAGGCAAAATACGCTCCCTTTTATTGCCCCGTGCTACCCAGCAGCCTGACACCGAAGTGGAAGATGTCGCTCCACTTTCCTTTTCTAGTGTCGCCGCCGGTTGGGTTGTCGTCCTGGTCTGGATTTCAAGAGACCGGTGTCGACACCCTATACCCTCAAGGCGTCCCTAAGGTTCCGACAGCTGGTCTAGATGCTGCTCTACTGAAATAGCTACTGGAACAACCTGCATGATAGTCGTACGATTGAAGCGTTGCCCGGTAGAAGACCGAACTTAAAATTGAGGCCGAGGGGTCGGCTACTGCTGCTTGCCGTAACGTTCACTGAACCGGCAAAGTAATTGGGCTGGCTGCACTCATAAATGTCCGGGGGCGTTCTTTGGATACTTTGGTACATGAACTGCACTCAGTACCTGAACCAGTTTTCGCGACATCAGGTACGCCTTGAGGGTACAGGGCATCGATACCAGTCTGTTTAAATCCGGAGAGGACGACAACTGAAGCGGCGGCGACACTCCAACCGAGAGAGGAGCTTGAGCGAGAGCCAACGACTCCGCCTTTGTTCCGAGGCTACTGGCTGCCACGGCACAATATAACCCACCGTTATGCCACTGGTCAAGACGAATTGAAAAACAGACGTAGTGCTTAAATTATATAAGAGCAAACAGAACGTATATTTAAGCTATGTCGCGACCTAATTGTTTAGCGCCAAGGCCACTTCGTGCAAGAAGAGATTTACCGTCCAATAACGTGAGCAGAATAATTAGCTTCGAAATTCCACGTGCAAAACCCAGCGAGGCGTCGTTTTATTTACGAACCCATTAAAGGTAGCAGTGCAAGGGGGTGATGGCAGAAGGAATCGAAAGTTTAAATCACCTAGAGCTCGTACAGCAGCCGAAATTTCAAAGAACAGTTTTACTTGTCTTCAATTTCTTTTGTAATAAATTGTGCGAATAGTACTTCTTCTAAACCCAATCTAATACAAATATGGTAACTAAAGTCTGAGTTGAGGTCGAATATAATAATGAAAGAGCTCAATTGAATACGAATTACATTTGGTATCATTGCAAGCAATTGCAAAAAAAAAAAGAATGTTGTTTCAAAATAACAAACTGCCAGGGAAGGTTTTGTGGGTGATCGCCACTCCTGGCAACCTGCACGACAAAACTATATGATCTTGCTGGCTTTAATGTTGTTTCCGTAAGAAAATGACACTTCGTCACCGACGATTCATGCGAAACCAACTAGCGCCGCTTAATGAATATCTCTAGTATATGGGTTTGAGTGGCAATATAAGGTAGGTGTGGATGTTACACTTCATTTGATAAATAGTTTTATCACATATCTGTATATGAAATTACAAGTATGGATAGCGACGTTTAAATCCATGTGGTTCCAGTCTCAAATTTTGCATTTAGCATTTTGTGCAGACCACCTTCAGGTAACACATCCAAGTTTTCAAATACGTTTTGCTTTTGATGATGCACGCTTTTAACTTCACTTTCAACTTCGTCTATCCATTTCTTGATTATATAAATACTGATAAATTATCAAGCATTGTATAAGCAGAGGAATTTCAAAATTTCATGAATCGGCTTGCATATAATAAAGCCATAACTCTGCCTACCAGAATAGCTTGCACCTCCGGCGGTTTTTACACGTTTGCAAAATGAATAATTCTAGCAGCTATGTTGCTTCTTTCCTAACCGTCAATGGTATTAGCGGCTCCATGCCAGTTTTCGCTAAATGTTATTAGCCTTAAAAATATGGTTATGTCAGATCCTACAATGTAATTACCGTGGTAATAAGTGCAGTCTACACAGGTTTAGAGCACGGTTAGGCAGAGAACTATTGTCAGTTTCACAGGAAAAAGTGAGTCGCTGTGAGAAGTTACAATTATTTTCTTGCGAACATTCGCTTCGCGCCGTTATGCCACCTCCCCGCTACAAGAGTTTGAAGCAAGGGGCAAGATAATAAATACGCCATGAATATCTCGTGGCTCTTCAAGTGAATAAGGCAAATGACTGAAAGTAACACTAATTTATAAGCTGTAGAGATGCAACTATACTCGCGGAGTACAAGAAGCTTAGAAATAAACTTACGTCTGAAACAATAAATACAAATAATATGGTGTGAAAATAAATTCACGAATATTCAAGCTATTATTTATAGTATTGGATGCCACCAGAGAAGATATAGATGAAGTGGATGCCGCAGGATATGATAGCATTTATGGGAAAAAAAATGACGTCTTTGTTCCAGAGACCGAAGTTGCGGAGGGAATGAACTGAAATTTCATTAACATCGGATGGTGTGAAGAATCTCATGCAGAAAACGAAGGTCTAGTAGCAGAAAGATACCACGAATCAGTGATGCATGTCTCGACGGCGCAGTCTGGAAGATAAGACATAAATAGAAGTCGACCGAATTATGTCGCTACTGCAGTAAATAGCATTAAAGTACACTGCAAATATGTTTAGCAAAGTATTATGTGATATAAAACTATGTATCAGTCTGGTGAAGTTATTTAGTTCTAAAAATGGTTAAAGATAATCCTGAGTATAAGATAGGTGCAGAAATGGACATTGGAAGAGTTAACTATAGGTCTATTTCTGTCGTACCGGTGTTTTAAAAAAATAATTGAACGTGTCATATAGGTCAGGCTTCTTTAAGCACCAAACAATTTTGTAGTGCGTAGCGTAGTTTCGAAAGAAGTCATCAGAACAGGCACAGAAGCGAAATTGATTCAAAATATTGAAAGCATGTTCCTCACACTCAGCACGTTTCTAGACAACCGGAAAGTGCGTGATACAGTTACGGGCAATAGCTTATCTAATAAACTGCAGGCATACGGCTCAAGACACGGTGCCGTGACATTAGCTGGAACTTACCTTTTGAACAGTTGTCAATGCATATCGATTAACAGTATGTTATATAGCAGAACGAGTCAATACGGTCTATACACTATCGATAGATTTATGGCCCTACTATTTTTAGACTTTTGTCTACAGATTTTCTAGACAAATCTAAGCTTGTTTATAAAGAGTCTATAGGCAGTGTATACCGTCTATATAAAGAGAGATATATTTTAATTGTAACAGGAGATGTCTGTAAACCACCTATAAACAGACCTAAACATGTCTATAGAAAATCTGTAGACAAAAGTCTAAGAATAATGTACAATTATAAGTCTATAAATAGTCTATATAAACCGCATTGACGGTACTCTGTAGAGTCTATAGACGCAGTAAAATAAAGTTTTTAGGGTGGTGTCTCACAGGGACCCATCTCATGGTCACTGGTGTCCCTGATCTTCATTAACAATATCGCAACGGCACTAGAGCCTACCCGATTGATAATGTAAGGCGATGATAGAAGCTTTCGTTAAGACTTAGAGAAATGAATTCCTGGAAAAGCAGCTAACACTTAACATTTTTAACATATATGCATGGTTGCGAATTAAGCATTTAGGAACTAACACTAGTAAAATTAATAGAGCATTTTTAAGCCAAAAAGTAAAGAAATACTCCTCGCCCATATATATCAACCACAGATGCACTTTCTCAGTGAAGCTACTAAAGAAAAAGTTCTGGGAATTTGGTTTACTTAGTATCTTTTTCTGGATGTCTCATTTTATTAAGCCCAGCACTGATCTGTCCCAAAAAGCTGGCATCGAAAGAAAATACAGCACGTACTGCCGACGTCGGTTAATTGAACTTTAATATTCTTTATTCTTCTACAGGATTTGCTGCGGCATCGTAATATGGGGAACGACGTCCAACTCAAATAGCACTATGGTAAGAGTTTATCAAAAAAGATTGTTGCGCGCATGTATAAAAACTATCGTGGAGACGTGAGGAACTTGCGCACCAAAAACCTTTTTATAAAATATGCGATGTTCAAAGCCAAACTCAGCCTGCCATGACATTTGAATTCACGTTACCCCTATGCCACGGGCAGGAGCTGCCAACTCGGGTCGCTCCTTTCATATGGGAGGGTGATATCAGAACCAGCCCGCCAGAACCGATTGCATTCTCGTTACCTCTACGACACGCAGGTACGTCCATACGGCTTGGTTGAAGCATGACTTTATATGTAGGATGGTAGCTTACACTCCCTCTTTATACCCTTAAAGGTAAGCTTAAGTGTCCCCAATAATGTAGCACCTTACACTGATAGTGCCTGATAGGGGAATAATGTAGCAGGCAAAAGAAGCTTCTGCAGTTGCTTTCGCAATTCAACTACGGTTCACCAGAGCTAAATCACATCTAATTTTACATCAATGTAGCCTTCCTATTTGTTTCAAGTAGTATTCCATCATAATTTGCCGTTTGAATATTATGCTGAAATAGTAAAATAAACAAATAGGACGACAAATAGCATCATGATAACAGAGCATCGAATAACTTTCAAATGAGAAAACAAGCTAATCAGCGCGGTGACAACACTTCTTTGACTAGTTCTCGGAACTGCAGCACGGTCATCGCGAGAAATCAGTTTTGTGAAAATATCCAGGGTGAGCTTCATAATGATGGTAGCTAATTTGAAAATGAAAACCACTCTGGTTACACTACAAGAGGGTGGTCCTGTATCGGCGAGTCTATTATGAAAAAAGCCTTTAATGCCTCATGCTCGCGGATAGTGTACGTCCGACCGTCCGTAACGCTTATAGGGCCATTTGTTTAACCTACACCAGCTACACCAGGGTAGTAAATCTCTTATACCTACAATCGACTTTTGATGCACTGGTGTAGCTGGTGTAGGTTAAACAAATGGCCCTTTTGTTACGTGGAAGGCGGTAGCTGGCAGCTGACATGGCCGAGAACTGACCGGACGTAGGGCGCCCTGACATTACGTTTGGCAGGAGCAGCCAACTCGGGCCTCTCCTTTCATATGGGAGGGTGATATCAAAATCAGCCTGCCAAGACCCTCGCATTCACGTTATCGCCAGGCCACACAGGCGCATTCATACGGCTCGGTTAAAGCGGGGCTGTATATGTTGGCTGGTATCTTACGCTATCGCGTCATCGCGAAGGTGGGAGTTAAAACATAAAGAAAGAGGTGCCGTATTGTAGAGGGCTTCAAACCACCGCTCGACAGAGGCTTTCGTATAATCACAGTTTAGTGATCCCAAAGTGTCCCTTAGAATTTTTCCAGTGCTTTATGGCAGGTAATATTTAACTAATAAGTTCTATGAACGACTTAACCTTAATTTTTTTCCTGCAAGCCACAATGTTAGCGGTCGACGCTTTGAAGCAGGTGAAAAGGGTGCTGCTGTAAACCAACATATATTACGCTCTATTCGGGCCATATCAACTACACGTTTAATGAAGCTGCCAATACTTTTTAATCATGCGCAGCAGGCGTTATTGTGTTATGTTTAAATAATTGTAAGGAAAGGCGATGCTTTCAAATACCGTCCTCCAAAAACCTTGAAAGATGCCTTGCACCGCGTGGAAGGTACACATGGGATGAAGATGTTTCCGGAGAAGCTAATCTCGGAGGGACTTTTGGAAGGCAGTCGTGTTGTCTGAATGTCAAGAAGAAAAACCCGTTTTTTTAATCGGATTGCACACGCCATATTCGTGTAAGCTCACTTATCGGCTTTCTGCACTATGACAAAGAAGCGAAGGGAGAAGAGAGGAAGTCGACAGAGCCGCTGTCGGAAGCTAGGCATGCAGTATTGATGCCACACTATTTCCTTGGCTTTCCTCTGTGCCTTCTCTTACAAAGCATTATCGAAATTGCATCAAGTACAGAAAAACACAATCCATCGTCAGTACTGTTTCTCTACTGAGTTGACGGTGGCAAATCAATCGATGGCTTCCCATTTCGATAGCTATCCATCTCTTCCTTGCGTTGCTTCTTTGCTCTGCTCTTTGTGTTCTCCTAGGGTAAAGGAATACAAGTGGCTGGTTGCCGTCTAGTAATTCTTTCTGGTCACCTATTACGCATTCTGGTCCCGAGAAAAGCATATTTCAGCCAAAGCTTCGCTGACAGCCATTCCGCAAGTGCCTTTGACAACCAGGTAGCGGCATTTTTTGATAGCCACCAGGGGCCTTAAATGACAGAATACAATAGAAGGAAACTTTCATCATTCTTTGTCTTCGCTAAACGCACGTACCTCCTTTCATCCGTACTAGAACTGCACCCTCATTGTTACACCCCTCATCCATAAAAATGCTGCTTGCGCCAATGTTGCGCCAATAGTTAATCGTCGGGCTCTTGAAATGTACGTGACAAACTTATTCAGCAATTTTCACTAATAACTTTACTTCACTAAAATGGCGAGAGGAAGCGAGAAGAACGAATTTCATTTCAAATGACCCAATGACCTCTTGAGGAATTAGCACAGTGCTCTAAACTACCGAAATAAGGCTTACGAATATGAAATGACGTCATGGCTCTAGAGCCTTAACAGCCTAAATATTTAAGTACTTAGTTAACAGTTTGCTTCCGCACTCGCAAGTATTTGTACCCAATCAAGCTGTAGCCATGCACCTATTCACACTAGCATAAATCTGAATATTTACTGCGACGTGGCCAACCGGAATGAAAAGTAGTACATGGCGGGAGAATAGTGTTTGAGTATGATAATGTTAATGAACATTCAAAACAATACAGCATTGCTTACGCCCCATTAATATATTATTCAGTTCACAACAATTTTACCTTAAGCTGCTAGAGGCGACAAAAAAGCAAGAAAGCCCTTCTGAAAACCAAAAGTTCTGCTGGGCAATAACTTCATAAAATCTCATCTAATCGCATAGACTCTCAAACGGTGCACATTATTATCATAAAATATCGTACATAATTTATGATAATATACAAGAAGCTACGAGACCTTATGCAATTATATGTGATTGCTTATGTCACTTGAGTGAGATTGT